>NC_056727.1:1202857042-1202924542 GCF_019279795.1 Protopterus annectens
GAGTCCAATAATTCTTCACAAACAAAGGTAGGTCAAGATGGGTTACTATTTACATTATATACAAGCCAAACAAAGCAACATATAATACAAACATAGAAGTTTCTATTCCCCTACTTGAACTCAGTGAATACTTATCTTGTTCATTTTTCATTGATTTTACTTATAATAATTTAAGTAATTAATTAACTAATTCAACAAGGTACCATTCATCAAAGTTCAGACTCAAATGTAACAAATTAACATCATATATAATAGCAGTAACACTAAAGTGTTTTGAAAATGCTGTCATGGAGATTAATGCCTTCTTCAGTTAAAGTATGATTTAGAAATGTCATGTATATCCTGGTTAAATTATAGTAGCAAACTCTTAGTACAAATGTCATCATTACTCTGTCTAAATATAGTTAATATCAGTTATGGCAGGTATCATAGCCTTGAGTGCTGTTTCATCAAGCCTGATATGGTGTGCATGGATGCAGCTGTGTCTGGCAGCTAGCACAAATGTCATTATTATTCTGTCTAAACATAGTTAATATCAGTTATGGCAGGTATCATAGCTTTGGGTGCTGTTTGATTAAGCCTGACATGGTGTGTGTGGATGTAGCTGTGTCAGGCAGCTGTTGTATGTTGCCATTTTTGTCTCCAGGAAGCTTTGGGTTGTGGCTTCTAATCGAGGTTTACTGATGTTTGTGTATTAAGAAGAGACATTTGGTGTTTTAGGCTGGATCAAGGGGAAGTGGGTAGATAAAACTGTGATTTGGGATATTTTGGAAGAGAATAGTTTGTTTATACATCTGCTGAATGAGAGTTGGGAAGGCTGGAAGAATGTGTTATCTCTTGTTGTGGCAGCTTGTTGGGAGTTTTTTTTTTTTTTATCTGTTTGCTCTCCATTCTTTTCCTGGCTGCTGCCTCACTGAAAGGGAGGGAATTTAGGCTTGAAGTAGCAGTGAAGTGAAGCTTTACTTCAGGTGCATCACAAGCTTCTGGTATCCAGTACACAGACACACTAACAGAAACAGATGCTCCCAGGTTGCTATGGTAATGGAGACAGAGTGACAATAATGGTTAAAGGCTCTGAGGAGCCTCCAAGATGATTCTCGGCAATGAAGTTTTTGATTTAAAAAAAAATATATATATATATATATATATATATATATATATAAAATAAAAGGGCTGTTTTAAACCACATGTACAGATATTGATGGTCTCCCAACACTTCGTTTAGCTCATTAAGTTGAATCTTGATAAAAATAAATAAATAAATAATAAGTGCAATTTTATATTTAAAATATATTTTAGTCCACACACATTAAGGACTTACATAAGAGTGGAAGTCTGAGTTACTGTGAAAGACTAAGAGCACTTGGAGTACCCTTTGCAGTGGTCTGGGAGGTCAGCTTGCTCAGACTTGTTGTGCATATGGGGGTAGCTGATTCTAGGGGTGTTTGGGGTTGTGGGAAGTGCTACAGAGTCAAAAGATTTCCTTCGTGGAAATATCTGTGGGAATGGAAGGTGTGTTGAGTGGTTCACTGGCAGAGTGGCTGCTGCATGGAGCAGGCTGGTAAAACGGAACAGGACAAATATTGGTTTGGATATTTTAAGAACAGCCTGGAAACACACCCCATGAACTAGTGAGTGGTATTCTGGCAAAACTGGATGGGCATTGTTGCTCGTGCTTGAAGTACTTCTATGTGTGTATGTAAGGATGGAAATATGCTTATAACAAATAAGAAACTTGAAGGGTCTCATAATTTAAAGTCTATGGACTATATAAACATGTTTGGAAGGAGCTAATAATAAGAATAAGCATTACAGATTGTGGTCTCTCAAATAACTAAGCAACAGCCAGAAAAAAACACACACACAATAGTTATGTAATGCATAATTTTAGTAAATCTAGACATAAAATATATAATCATCAGGTAAGATGAAGCAGTCTGCTGAATTTAGATATTAAGGACAGGTTTTAATAACATGGGCTTGTGTATAATAACACTACTGTCTTAACTTGTCATAAATGACATATACTACATTGAACATCAAGAGGAAGCATGATGATTTTCTTATATAAGTAAATATGCATAATAAGTCATGCAATTGCTTTAACTTTAATTGTAGTTTTCATAACCCATCTTAAACATATACAATACTTAAGCAGTTACCAAGGTAACTAATGCTTTATACATGACATCAAACTGACAAAGTTTTTCAAGAGAAACAATAGAAGCCTGAACTTGAAATGCCACAGAATGTAACAATCACATTCTGAACAAATACTATTAAATTGACAATAGACACTCAGTTTAATAACATAGGCTTGTGTATAATAAATAACATTACTGTTTTAACTTGTCATAAATGACATGCACTATATTGAACATTAATGGGAAGCATGATGATTTTCTCATATAAGCAAATGTGCATAACAAATCATATAATTGCTTTAACTTGAATTGTGGTTTTGTAACCCATCTTGACCATACATAATACTTAAGCTGTTACCAAGGTAACTAATGTTTTATACATGACATCAAACTGAAAAAGTTGTTCAAGGGAAACAATAGAAGCCTGAACTAGGAATATCACAGAATGTAATCACATTCTGAACAAATAGTATTAAATTGACAATAATCACTCAGTTTAACATTTGCTGATTATACAAAATAGAATGTTGCCATTTAAATCTAAAAACTTTCAGTATATGCCATAAAATGGCAATTTATAAATATAGAAAGGGAATTTGTAATCATTAATCACAATAGGTGATTTTTTTTTGTTTTTAACCTATAAGTTCACTCATTTTATAATAAGAAATGACAGATATGAAAATCCTTATGTGTAGGAAATGGGGGGAAGAGGGATGCATTGCTAATTAAAATGCACTAACTTCCATCAATGTTCACATAAAACAAACTTGATGCTTTAAGTAAGCTAGCAACAAACAAAGTGATTACTTAAATGCTGGCGAACAATGAAATATAACTTCTGCTATATCCAGTAAAATACATTGCATTATAAACATTAGGAATAAATATTATTACCATCTATTTATATTAAGTAATAAGTTTTGAAAGACTTCATCAGTAAGGGTGAATATGTTAAATAACTGTGGGCTATAATCTTTTACTGATGTTTTATATATGATACATCCTACTTTACTATGATTGAATTGCTTGTCATCTATCATTAATTGCTTATACAATAAGTAGACATTTACATTGTATTAGAGTTCATTCTAATCTATTATAGTACTATATCTGTTCAAAATAATATAAATATTGTGTATTCCTATTACAAATATTCTCCATATGATAATTCAATTTATGGAGCTCAGATATTCTGGATTGCCAGGGTATGCATGATAATCTGATGGATGTTAGTGCAGATCTTAGTTTTGTTAACATTTATTAATTTAAATTTATTTCACAAAAACATTTTTAGTATGCCTGAGCTCAAACATATAATTTATAGTTATCAGAGGAAAATTATTAATAGTCACAATAAAACAAAAAATACATAGTCTAAATAACCTAAAATGGGTTTAACTTTATTATCTTTAAATACCAATGGCTTAAACAATCCTAGCAAGAGATCAAATCTACTGAAATATTTAAAATTGAACAAAGCACAAATTGTCTTCCTTCAAGAAACTAATTTCAGAACAAATGACAATTACAAATGGAATCCAAAGGAATATATGATATTGGCATAATCCACTTATAAGACAAAGACAAAAGGGGTAACAATTTTATGGAAAACAAGTATGATTAATCAAGAAATCATTTATAAGTATGAAGATAAAGAAGGTTTTATGGCATTAGTAATAGTTACATATAACAGAATATGGACCCTAGCCAATCTATACTGCTTCCCAGGCATTGGAACAGGAACTGTTAAAAAACACTTGTATTTCATTTCCAGTAATTATAAAGGCAACTTAATATTAGAAGGAGATTTTAACTGTATATTTGATATTTCTTAAGGTACAAATAAAAGACTGCTGTGTACATCTGTGTATCAAAAGCTTTAAACAAGTGGGTAAAATCATTTCATCTTGTAGATACTTTCAAATTTAAAGACAATAAATCTTTGCTGTTTTCCCATCAAGATCACAGATTTGGTACCCAAACTAGAATAGATAAAATATTTGCTGCCCATGACTTACACTCTAAAATCATTAATTTCTCAATCACTCCCTGCCCCTTTTCAGACCACAATTAATTGATACTAAAACTTCAAAATGGGTACAAACCATTAATCTTTAACTCCAGAATTCCAGCATATATATAACTAAAATTAAAGAGTTCAAACCCTGGTTATTATCTGAATTACAGTTCTTCTTAGATATTAATTACACCATAGAGATAAATAAAATAATAACTTGGTATAAAAAATCAGAGAATGGGATTCTGAATTATTAGATCTACAATCCAAACTTTTGTCAGTAAAAGCTGAAAAAAATCAAAATCATTTGGAGTTGAAAAAGAAAGTAGAAGCATTAAACAATAAATACAACAAAATTCCAACACACAAAACTAGTTAACTTTAGAAAAACTAAAAATTAATACCTTTTCCACTTCTCCCAAATATCTACATAATTTATCCACAAAAATCAAAATACAATCAAAAGCTAATAACATTAAAAGTATCTTCCATGAAAAGAAAGGAAAAATGTCTCGGATATAGGTGACATTCTTGATGCCTATAGAAATCACTATATGGAACATTTCCAAAAAGAAAATATACACATCGATCAAGTAAATCTAGATGAAAAATGTTCTAATATAAAAAAATACCAGAAAAATTAAAACTAGGTCTGCAAGCACTCATATCCTACAAAGAAATTACAGATGAAATAAAAGAGGATAAAAATAATAAAGCTCCAGATATAGATGGCATAATTATGGAAATATATAAACTTTTTCCTTCAAAGATACTATCCCTATTCCATAAAACTCTATTAGAAATTCAGTCACAAGCTTTAATACCACCCTCTTGGAGATATTCCTTAATCACACCAATCCTAAAGGAAAACAAATCCCCAAACCTCTGTACCTCATATAGACCTATATCATTATTAAATAATGACTATACAATATTTATGACAACATTAACTAACAGAATAAAAATACCACTATCCAAAATAATAAATAATGATCAAGCTGGATTAATATATCATAGACACACACGTGAAAATATTAAAAGGATCATTTCTGTTATAGATTATGTTAAAGATTATGTTAATAAAGAAAATAAAGAAACACTCATAATTGGCTTAGATATAGAGAAAGCCTTTGATTCCCTAAATTGGGACTATTTATTCAAAATCCTAATGCTATTTGAATTTCCTGCATCCTTTGTTCATCTCATAAAGAATATATATATATATATATATATATATATATATATATATATATATATATATATACAAATAATTTAGCGTATGTCAAGTTAGGTCCTTTTACCTCTGAATCTATACATATAACAAAAGGCACTAAACAAGGATGTCCCATGTCACTGATTCTATTTGCTCTGGCTATTATAATATTGGCAGATTCAATTCGTAACAATATAAAAATCAAAGGAATAGATATTTATGAACAATACAATTCTAAAGTAATGCTATTTGCTGATGACATATTACTAACATTATCTAATACAAAAGAGATAGAAAAATTAAATATATTAATTGACAATTTCACATGACTTCAGGACTCCATTTCAATAAATCAAAATCAAAATTTTTATTTTTAAATAAAAAAAAAGAACTGCAGACTAAGGGGGATCACATCATAGGGAAACAAGAATCTACCTTAAAATATCTAGGAATTGAATTATGCAAGGATAATAATGAATTAGTCTCAAACAACTACAATAATATCATCAACACAATTCAAATCTCTGTGGAAAAATGGCACAAAATAATATTAACATTTGAAGATAGACTACAGTTAGTAAAAATGGTTTTACTGCCTAAGATTCTATATATATAGCCTTGGCAATACAACTGTTACCAGAAAGGAATATACGTAAAGAAATAAATTCATGCCTAATAAAATTGTTTTGGTTTCCCAAAAGAAACAGAATAGCTTTAATACATCATATCAGGCCATGGAAACAGGGAGGATTAAACTTTCCTGATATAGAAACATATATAAAAGCATCAATATCTAAAACAATCTCAGATTGGATACGTCCAAATTGCTCTGCAAATTAGAAAGAATTACTAACTGTAATATCAATAAATGAATTTGATTTACAAAAAAAAAGAAATTCAAATAACAGATAAAAACAATTTTCCATGGCACATATTATGTATTAGTTTGCAATATAACATAACTAAACTCACTAAAACTCATATGATTAATTATTACATTGACTCATTTAGGAAAATTATCAATGCAAATATATATTTAAAAATCTGGTTTGATCTTTTAACACCATTTATACAACAATGTGAAGTATACTACATCGGAAAAATGGAAAGAAAAATTAAGCAAAGAATCTATGAGCATGTTTATTGTATTAATAAAAGCATTACCACGCATGCACTAGCTAGATATGTATTAGAACACCCCTCGCACCAGTTTATGTTTAGTGTGTTACAGCAAGTTGAACAAGATATGAGAGGGAATTGAGACTAGAAGAATGCAAACTTATGTGGTTAGTTCACACGTCAGATTATGTATTACTAGGTCTCAATGATTTTTTATCTATCAAATGCCTGTTGAAACATAAGGCACAAGTTAGATAATGTTTGTTTTTAAAGTTTTTATATATGTACATATTTTCCTATAAAATGTATTTCATGGCTTTTTAGCTTAGATGTTAGTATATTCAAATAAGATATGTGCTTTTTAACTAACATGTAGAGGTAGGAGGATATAGGGTTAAACTTTGTTTAATATTGGTATACATTCTCGTTTGTACACTTTCAAACACTATAGAAATAGTAGTTGGGTAATATGGGGTTTCATTATGATGTTTACAGATTTTAAATGCTTAAATTATGTTAAATGTGTTTTTATATGTATTTTATGTATATTTTTGTACCTATGATAATGATGTTATTTATGTAGAGTATTTCATGAAAAATATTTAAATGGCTGTATTAATTTTAAGGCGAACAGTGTAATTAGTTAATTAATAGTAATTAACAAATCTAATTTGTCAGTTTAGCATTAATGGACAGTATATAAGGCTAAGTTGTGTTTTATTTCTTGGTCTGAAGAATTTGGATTATTCTAACCAACAAAAGCGTTTACCTGTACTTGTTTTGTGAATAAAACTGTGTGTTTTGTGTCACCACAGTCCACATTTTGTGCTTTATCAGTTTGTCATTTGAATTCAGTCCTGGTAGAACACCACTGATAGTCACAAAGAACTTTTCATTTATTAATTTGTGGGAACTGGAAGGATTTGTTTGTTGGCTCCAATGTATCAAAGAACTAAAAGTTTTAGATATGCAAGTAATAAAAACAAGATAAAAAATTACACAACAGGACTGGCTAACTTTACAGAGTATGCTGTCATATTTGCAAGATTTAAGTAGAATAATTAACAATTCTTCATTTAAAGAAATATCTAAATTTATGAAATACATATATGAAATCATATATAATGACTTTGACATGGGAAACAGTATTTCAAAATTTTACAAAATATTGATAAACTATAAAACAACAGCCAAAACCTCATATTGGAAATATATAACAAAAGGACACTCAATACAGTTAACTGAAGATAAAAGATTAAAACAAATATCTTATTATTTATAAAATATACATCCTTTACACAATACTGGAAAGTTTATAATTGGAAATGCTTGCACAGAGCATTCTTAACCCCAGACAGAATCAGTAAAATTAGTTCTTCCATAAAAGGAATATGTTGGAGATGTGAACAAGTACACAATGCAGATTGGAAAAAACACATTTTCTTTGTGTTAAAATGAAGCCATTTTGGAATGGTATTAATAACTTTCTACAAGCTTTATTTAATGAATCATTGTATTTAACTAAAGCTCTTGTATTATTAAATGTGAATGAAGGTCCTCATTTGAATAGGTCAAACATGTATTTAGCATGGACTATACTTGCAATTTCAAAGAAGTGTATAACAAGAAGATGGAATACAAATTTTTGGAAGACGTATAGAGTTTACTCAAGACCACAGCATTATTGGAAATTAAAATTAAAGAGCTAAGAATTTATCCAAAGCCATTTATCAACAACCCTTGGAGAAAAGCCTTATTGTTGATTGACACTATACAATAATTGATCAGACACTCTGATAATGGATTGGGCATACTTATAAAATAACTGTATACATTAAGCTTTTTTATAATGTCAGGCTAATGTAAATAGTGCACATACTTATTTAAGATGTTATGTATAAATACTATGAAATTCATTCAAATGTATTTGAAAAATAAAAAAAAAATTTGAGAAGATAAGAGCTAAGTATATGTGAAGGATGGCATGAAAGTAGTAAGCTTTGTATGACTTTGTCTATATTTAGAAATTGAGTGTTGAAGCAGCAACAAGCAACACAGCTTTTATTATTAATATTTTTTTTAAAATGAAGGGGTTTATTTTGTTTTCTATAGGGGTATTCTTATGTGAATATACCATTGACTGCTTTAAAGAATGGAAAGGAGAGATAAGAAAGACTGGAAAAGGGGAGACACAACAAAGAGGGAAACATATCAGGAACACATTAAGAGGGTTGTGCTGGTGGAGGTGGAAGAAGAGGGGTACTATTTTTTGGCAGGGATAGACTGACCCCTATTTTTTCAAATTAATTTTTGTAAGAGGGTAGTGTGGGTGGGAAGTAGGTAAAGGGGCTCTGGAGAGAAAATAAGGGAAGAACGGGTGACAGCAAGTGGTGCTCAACAGGAGTCCCCAGTCCTCAAAACCTCAAAAGTTTCCACTGCCAGATAGAGTTGCAGTGGAAGACCTCAGTGCTGAGGGAAGAGGAGTCTATGATGGTGCAGTGGTTGCCACTGATTGGGGCATCAGTGAAGAAATGCCATGATTGGCTAAAGCCATCAGTCCATGACCTGTGCCAGCACATCCTCAACTAAGTCCCAAAAGCTCCTGTTCAGTGAAGCTTACCCAGCTTCCACAAGCCAAGGTGCCTGCAGGAGCAGTGCTATTGCCCCATTTTTTGAGGATGTCCCAGAACAGGCAGAGGATGAATGATCTCTAACCTGGAAGATATGCACCTGGGATTCTCATGAGGAATTTGAATCTGTAAAAAAAATCAAAAGAAATGGAATAGAAAGAAAGTAAAAAGGACAAAGGTATGCATAATTAAAATAAGAAGAAGAAGAGAGAAAAGGTGGGGGAGACAAAAGAGAAATTACGCATAATAAACATACATATAATGTTACACAGCATTCTGTTGGTTACTTTGAAAAAGATATTTTATAAACCTTTATTGGAGTAAAACAGAATGCGCATGAAGTGCTTATGCATTCATGGAATCACTGATATAGGATGTGCTTATGTATACTTTAGCAAAAAAGCTATGAAAAGTGTTTTTTCGTACTTGTGGTCACTCATATGGTAATTGCTTATGCATACCTAGGAAGTGAGTGTAACAAAATCAGTTAAAGACAGTATACTGCACTTAGACACAAAGTCTTTTACATTTGGTTACAGTAATGTACTGAAAGCACTGTAGCCCTTCGGGTGCCATCCTTTACAAATACATGCTGATACACATTACTGAAAACATTTAAAGATGGAGTACTGCATTTACTACTTTATTCATGCTTACCAATAGCCAGTCCCTTAGCTCTCTTACTCTGCTGGCTTCTGTTATAGTCTATCTTGTCAGGGGATAGATAGAGAAGACATAAGACACTTGTTGGTTACCTATATTTGCCCTGTTTTCTTTAACACTACTGATATAACTGCTACTACTATGTAAGGCATTTCATTCACTGAGTACTTTTTGATATCTGAATTCTAATTCTAATACTGCGCCAATCTTTTCTTATGTGAGTTATAAATAACTGTTACACTCTTATGTCTGTGCATAACTTGCCTTTTTCTGGAATGGTGTTGTCTGGAATTTTTCCATACACCTTTAGTCTAAGTTCTACTTTAAATTGTTATGGTTTGCAGGTAACAGTCAGTGAATTGTGTTTAGGCAAAAGTTGTACATGCAAAGAAAAATGTAGCACTTCAAAAGAAGTTTTCTCTTCCTTTTATTTCAACCTTAAATAAAAATACATATATTTGTTTTGATAGGATCAAAGGATCATAGGAGGTTAGTATGCTAATGGCCCTGAGGCCCTTACAAGCCTAGCCAAGAGTTTATCTCCCAAAAAAGAAACCTCAGTCAGCAACTGTCTCCCCTGTCAGTGAGGGACACTGGTGGAACCCCTGGGACAAATTTGTGGTTTTCCATCCACTCATCAAGTTTGCACTTGAAGAGGGTCAGTGAAGTACTCTGTTTGACATGATGGGAAGTCTATTCCAGAGACGGGGCAGCCACTGGGAGGCAAACCTGTCTCTCCAGCAGGTTTTGTTGATATCACATATTAGATTCAGGCCTTTCAAGCAGGTAATGCATGAGGAGTTAGACTTACGGATATGGAGCATCTCTAGTAGTCCAGGATCCGAAATTGTCTTGTAGGCGAGACACAGGTAACCTCTAAGCAATCTGTATGATACTGAGTAGAGTAATTTGAGCCTGTCTGCATAGGACAGGTATTGGAGGCCATGGATTCTCTTTGAGAGGTATTTCTGTGGTCTTTCCATTTGGTGCAGATGTTTGAAGAGGTACATACCAAATGGGGCATTATGCTCAAATATAGCCATAATGAGGGAAGAGTACAGAAAAGTAATAACCTTCTTTTTTTTCTGGATGCAATCCCTTTACTTATGAGATGAACCAAGTAAAAGTCTTTTCTGACCACTGCTGCCACATGATGGTCGAATGTGAGATTGTTGTCAACCTGAGTATCCAGATCTCTCACCACAGCTTATGTGCTTAGGGGGTTGCCATTGATGTGGTAATCAGTAGGGGCCATGTTTTTGCTGAATGGTATGATAATACATTCTTTTTGCAATTAACTTAAGGCCATGACTTTGACACTAGTCATTTGTTGCTGTGAGACCCTCTTGCAGTATGTTAACATTGTTTGGGGAGTCAGTGACAGCACACAACCATCCACAAACTTGGTCAGCCACAGGCCTTTTGTCTTTACCTGGACCTCTGAGAAGTAAATGTCAAATGGTAGGGTTCCCAGGATAGATCCCTGGGGAACACCACTAGTGACAGGTCTGCTGTTAGAGGTGGGGACACCTTTTTTGACCTTGTGGGTCTTATCAGTGAGCCAGTTGGCCACCCACCTGAGGAGATAGGTATTTATGCCAATTTTTGTTAGCTTTTTGATGATGCCTGAGTGAGGGATTGTGTCAAAGGCCTTGGACAAGTCAGGTTAAGCTGTGTGTACTGACTTTCCCTCATCCAGGGCTTTGATGACAGTCTCAGATAAGTCAACCAGGTTCAACAGGCAACATCTGCCCTTGACAAATATGAAATTGGGTAGGGTCAAGTGCTTGGAGATTGCCTATGTCCTTGTTTATGAGATCCATAATCCAAAAACTCTATGGCTCTACAGATCAGACTTGTCAAGCTAATGGGGCAATAGTTTCCAGGGTCAGTAGTTTTACTATATGCTATGACAGTTTTCTGCCTAATAACTGTAAGCATATAATGTGTACAGAACTAATACAATTAGTTATTCCCCACTATGTCCTGGTTACATACTTGATACTTCAACTTCTACCCACCTCCCCCAACCTCCACTCTTATACGTATGTGGTGCCTGTCTGAGAGTTCAGCCATCTTGCATGTGCAATTAATATTGTGGGCAAAAATAACTGTCTTATACAATTATTATTCTAATACATATTTTCTGGTCTACACAAACAAAATTATTTCTTTATGTACTACATGATAGAGCAAAATCCCAAAAAGGGAAGGCATCTCTGATCAGTGTTAGCAAAAAACTATGGGCACTCATAAAATCATCTAACGCCAGCTTCGAGAGAAAAATTGCACAGGACACTAAGGATAATCACAAGGCTTTCTTTAGTTATGTTAGGAACCTTGGTGAGAATTCCCAGATATGCTCAGAATTAGTCCAAAATGACAAAAAATACACTGAACCCACAGACATTGCCAACATCCTAGCTGACAGGTTCAGCGCAAACTCCCCCACCAAAAGGGCAAATATCTATCCCAGCAGAGTGCTGCCCCCCTGACATCTCAGATGCTCAGGTAAGAGCCGCCCTCTCCAAAGCAAAAAACACAGCATCAATGGGACCAGACAGTGTCCCGGGCTGCATCCTACATGAACTCCAAGAAGAGCTAAACCCAAACATAAAACTACTGTTCAATCTCAGCCTTACCACAGGATTTGTACCCAAAGACTGGCGTACAGCAACAGTGGTCCCTCTCCACAAAGGTGGTGCCTCAACGGATCCTGGAAACTATCGCCCCATAAGCCTGACTAGCTTGGTCTGCAAAGCTATGGAAAGGATCATCATGGACCTCATAAAAAAAGATATTGGGGACCTACAGACACTGGATCCTACCCAGTTCGGCTTTGTTAAGGGCAGATCCTGCCTCTTAAACCTGGTCGATTTCTTTGAAACAGTCACGAAGGCCATTGGCAAGGGGAAGGTGGTCCACACAGCCTACCTGGACCTCGCAAAAGCCTTCGATACAATACCCCACTCAGGCATTATAGATAAGCTCACCAGCTTAAATATAAACCCCTATGTCACTAGATGGATTGCAAACTGGCTCAAGGACAGAACCCACATGGTTAGAATTGCTGGAGCCATGTCAGACTCCAAACCAGTTACAAGTGGTGTTCCACAAGGCTCAGTCCTGGGACCTCTCTTGTTCAGTATATATTCCTCGGAGGTACAGGCCAACATGGAAGGACTGTGGCTGACCAAGTTCGCAGATGACTGCAAACTGGGTGCCATAATCGACTCTCCAGCTGACACAAGCATCCTCCAAAAGGGCCTCATAGAAACAGACAACTGGTGCCAGAGCCATGGCCTCAAGCTAAATGCCAAAAGTGTATAGTCATCCCTTTGGCAAAACAGTGCCCACAAATTACCACATAGGTGGTAATCCATTAAGTACGGAAGAAGTAATTAGGGACCTGGGGACCCAAGTTGATAGCAATCTCTCATTTGACAACCATGTAGCCAAAGTGGTTAGAAAAACATTTTATATAGCCCACCTAATCATGAAGGGATTCACATCTAGATCAGGGGAGGTAATCATGCCTCTTTACTCATCCCTCATCAGGCCCATAATTAAGTACAATGCCCCTTTTGGGATGTACCTTACCAGACACCTGCAGCAAATGGAAAGACTCCAAAAGTACCTCACCAAGAGGATCAAAGGGCTCAAACAGATGCCATATGCTGCCTGGTTAAAGAAACTCCAGCTCTACTCAGTGGCATACCACCTGCTCAGAGGCGATCTGTGCCTGACATATAAAGCCATGTCCAACCTGGAATTAATGGACATGCTGCACCTCAGAAAATCCAAATCCCAATGAGCTACGCACTCGAGAGACTTGAACCTCAGCACTGAAATAAATAGGACATGCTGGAGGGACAGATTCATAACCCAGAGGCTCCCTTCACTCTGGAATAAAATCCCAGTCCAGGTTCGGCAGAGTCCCTCATTGACTCTCTTCAAGAGGAATCTTGATGAATGGATGGGGGGATCGTAGGTTTACCCCGGGTATCACTTCTGTGTCACTGTTAGACAGAAACACAGTATACTAACCTCGAAAAAGGGCATGACAAAATTAATTTAAAATGGGTGGCGAAAGCCAAACACACTCTGGCTAGGCTTATAAATGCCCTAGGGCAGATAGCCTAGTATGAACCTATGAACCTATGAAAATGTTCTGCATGTATTTTATCTACTAGCTAAGGTAATACATTACTGTAAATGAAATTATGTGGCAATGCAAATCCTTTTTTTTTTTATGTATAAATCCATACATTTATATAGATGAAAAACAATAGTTGTATATGTACTCATGCAGATGTATATCTATAATTTATGGGCATATATATGCAAAGATATCCATAATTTATGGGCATATATATGCAGAATTATATATATTTCTTTACTCGTATATATATTACATCTGTATTTATACAGACGATAATTATGTCATGACATAAATATTGCTTATATTTGTATAAAGATGCAGTTTTATATAAAGAAATGTTTATGCTTTCTTTTGCATTATTATAATAACATTACAAATACATATTTGTAGTTACACACATTTCGTCTATCAAATACCTTCAATTATTCAACAGTCTTACAGTTCATTTTTCTAATTGATATGACAAAAATAAATAAATAAATAAATAAAGTCATACATACTACTGAACTCAGACCTTCTCACTGTGACCTGGTCAACCAATTCGGCCAGCTGGTCAGGCCTATACTTCTGTAGGTCATTGTAACTGTGACAGCATTGTTGGCTACAGTGGGTGATCCCTGTCAGAGATGATAGGTGCTTACCCAATTTCTCACAGATATCAATCCTTTTTCCATTCACTCCCCTTAGCTACACCTGGATCTTATCCAGGTGCAACTCACTAAGAAGGTAAACCATAATCTTGGTCTCCTTATCTAACCAGCTCGGAATGTGGCCTTATGCTTTTCTGGGTGCTGCTATCATTCAAAGTGCCAGAATCAGAATGAAGAAAGTATGAACAGTGCTGTGGTTCACAGTTTTAGAACCACTCTGTCTGGTGTGTGACATCAACTTCACCAAAAATGGAAAACCAGCAGGGCCATTAGAGCAGGTACTATTATTATTGGCAAGTTTAGTTTAACCAAAAATGCTTTATCACCTGCAGTTGTTTTTTAAAGCAATATATTCACATTTCATATATATGGTAGTTAAAAGTCAGTAAGCAAGCATCATTTTGATTATATATATATTACTGACATTTGCTACATTTGCTACTGCTGCTGTGCATTACCTTAGCTACCTTCTTGGAATATTATACCAAATGTCATTTTTTACAATGCTCATGCAATAAATTAGCAGTATTAATTTCTTTTTTATTTTTGAGGGAGTAGTTTTTGTAGAAATAATTTTTCCTGTGTGTGTGAGTACTAACTCTTAGCAAATGATGAGTCTTTTGAGGTGAGGAAGTGTGCCAGATGAAGTAAGATGGGCTGGAATGATACTTCATGGTTGTGCAAACTTGCATGCAATTTTTGCACTTTTGCCTTTTTTAAATATGGTAAGCTTTGAGAGAAACTGAGGTTATCCATATGTTCCTGCAGCATGATGGGAACTGCTGGGGAGTGCTGCTGACTCTACCATTATCCCTAGTGCATTCATACGAACCTTAGGCTATGTTTATAAGTACCTGAGGCCTGGTTATGGGGATAAGTTGCCTTAAACAACTGCATATTACATTGATTCATAGAGATACATATAAAAGAGCCTAATTTGTGTATAAAACATGTAAATGAACCTGAACTTATGTGAAAAGGTTCAACACTGCCATATTAACTTGTGATTACTCAAGTTAGGTAACAAATGACATAGGAAACTGTGGACTTTTAAAGTAAGAAAACATAATAGAAATATTGTAATTTAATATGAAACACTTCAAAATTATGTAAAAATAGTAAATTCACTTAAAGAAATAGTAATAAAATGGACATAGTACAGTGGCTTTAGTGAAAACTGATATTTGTAAATGGAAAATCATTGCAACACCAGTGAAAATGATTAGTGATCACTGAGAAAATCATTTACTTTGCTGTCATTTAGTGATTGTGCATACATGGTAAACGTGATGATTTAATTGTAGTACTGAAGTGGTAGGGATATTTTGCTGGCTCAACAATGTGTGTCTTTATTTGAAGATTTATGTGTGTCACTGTTGAATGAAAAATGACAGTATAATGAATCCAAGATAGTGATGGGGTGAGGGAAATGATGAATTTGTTAACAAACTACTTGCTTTACTTTTGTAAATGTATTTATTGTAGTGCAGACATTGCTATAGCACAATGTTGCTTGGCTGGACTGAGATTTTGCATGTCAATATAATTATGAGGAGTGTGCTACCTACCTTTTTAATGAGGATGGCAGGTATACTTTCATTGCTGTGTTGTTTGACTAATGAATACATCGGGTTTTCTTTTGTTTTTTTTTTTGTGTGTATAACTGCGGTATTTTTTTATGTACAGCAATGGTGCAGAACAAGGGATCAAGGCAGAGAAAGGACAACTTCAGCCATAAGGAAAATCACATCCTCATAACAGCCCTTAGGGCATTTGACAAACATCTTTTGGCTAAAGGGGGAGTAACACAATGAAAGGGCAAAAGCCTGGAATCAAGCTGTAATGGGTTTTAATGCAGTCAGTGAAAGAAACCACACAGTAACACAGTGCAGGAAGAGGGAAAATGATATGGTAGAACTTGCTAGAAGCAAGGTGAGGCAGAACACATTGTGACTGCAATTGCTTTATTAATACTGAGGGGGGCTTCAAACAATTATCCCTTCAACACCAGATGAAGAATATCACCTATCATGAGGATGACTATGACACTGAAGATGATGCATGGCAATAATCAGAGCTGGTGTGGGCACTGGCTATTACCAATGTCTGCAGGCCGCTGCATTCATCTGCTC
Organism: Protopterus annectens; assembly: GCF_019279795.1. Lineage (NCBI taxonomy): Eukaryota > Metazoa > Chordata > Ceratodontiformes > Protopteridae > Protopterus > Protopterus annectens. The sequence continues at coordinate 1,202,873,776 of NC_056727.1, forward strand.
AAAAAGGTTGGTTTAAAACAGTAACATATATTTATATAGATAGTCAAATGCTGACATGGAATGATTACATTAAACACATAATAATTGCTATTAAAAGGTGAACCTTCTACATATGCACAGAATGACAATGAAGGTTGTATGCATAGTAAGTGTCCCCTACAACTCACTAATAATCATACACTACCGTATACTATTTCTTTATGAGTAATGTGTTCAAATCATTTTTACAGGGTCAGCAGCAGACACAAACAGTCGCACTATACCAATACATTTGGAGGATATCAGCAGCAGAATAGCTGTTGCAGATAATGATGATAACAACTATATTTATGAGACAGCCTGAGGATAGCGGCAGACAGTTAATGCAGGAAGTGACAGTGTATTACAAAGTCAAGCAGATGCTGACATTCACTCATACTTCTACAGGGAGAAAGCCTATGCACTCCTACACATTCACCAATGTCTTCAAACCCAGATGAACACTTTCAGGATGATGGCAGACATTCAGAGGTAACAGTGTCCATAGTGACACCTTTGCAAACAGGAGCCAATTGCAGGAATTTGTAGTAGCTGCCCAAGAAAACAAGTAAAGCCCTGTGCCAGTACCACGAGCCAATTCCCTATCCCCTCAAAAAAATCATTTAAGTGTTCAATCAGTTTATTAGAGTTTGATCCATGCCCATTGAAGAGCAAAAAAATGCTGTTCCTTCTACTGACACACCCTAACCCTAACCAATCAGGTCCCATTTCTGTGCACTGCCCCCAACCCTACCTACCTACCTACCCTACCTACTTTTTGTTAAAAAAAATCTTTTAAACTGCAACAAACTGCTTGATACAAATGTCGCAAACAGTTGCTACAATTTATACCCTCCTGCACAGATCACTACAGTGTGCAGGTTTTAGTTAAAAAAAGAAAGAGATCTTTTTTATTTACTTTAAAATTGTAGCAAACTGCTTGCTACAGTGTAGCAATTTAGACCACATATGGAGTACTACAATGTTCAGGTTTGACTGCAAATGCAATGCCAGCTTTTAAATGACAGTATAACTTTAAAAAGAGATCTGAATTGACAGATTGCATCCCCCAACATTTTGCACCAGGAGCAGTTGCCCCTGTCATCCCAATCTATGTATGCTACTGCCCAGCAGCAAATGTGTAGTGGCATTGTTAGGGCTCAGTGCACTGCCCCAGAGAGTCAGCTAGAAATGATTAGAGTCCTCCATGGCATACATGAGGATTTCCAGCACTACAAAGAAATAACAGAGAATAGGGAAATACCATGATCACATCAATGCATAGTAGGGTGGCACACAAAGCATCTGTGGCCTCTGCTGTTCATACATCAGTTAGGACTTACCAGACACAAGCAGGAGTCAGTCTTGGAAGGGGAAGAGGATGGGGATACTGTCCAGCCACGAGGGCAGATCATATCAGACTACAAGTGCTTCTCAAGAAAGTACTATAATTAGTCAGGGAAACAAGCACAACAGACTTCATGTAGGACACATAAGTGTTCATCTACACCTAGCAGAACCTTTCATTTGAGGTCATGGTTCCTGTCCCGTTACACTGTCAGCTCAGTGTCAGCAGGATCCCCTGCATCAACAAAGTCACAACACCAGACAAACTCACCATCTAGAACTCATTATTGGCCCTCTTCAAACTCATTTGCACCATCACCTAGCCTATTTTTAGGAGATGTGTATGACACATTCGACCTTGACCTAGTGTGATTCAAATATGACATTTCTGTTTCTTACAATGCGACCTTTACAAACACCAGTCCATGATTAACTTGAAGAGAAATAAGTTATTAACAAAACAAAAAAAATGGGGAGGGACTCAGGACATTTTATGCATTTTATTCATGTAATGGTACTACTTAAAAACTCATGGAACTCTGAAAAGAAATCAGAATGTCATAACATAGGACTGTAGTCATTATCACCAATAGTGTTCTATGCATTACCATTGCTACAAATGGCAATTACCTACAACTTAAAAGTAGTAATGCACAGGTTTTCAGAGAAACACTAATACAACAATTACAGATTAAAAAGAGTACCCTGCCATGTAAACAAACACTGCTGCTACTTCACTCTCACTACTGCATAAATTATGGTATCTATGTCTCTGAAGCCACAAAGTATTATGTATGACATAATAAAATAATCTGAAGTGCATTACCTCAACAGACAGCATAGATCAAACATCGCAAAATATACAGAAAATATATTTCATTCAATTGCAAGGTATGAACTCATGTTAAATAATGAATTAACACTTTTGTACTAATTGCATCCGTTCAGGGCATTCAGTATGTGCACAGTTAGGTATACCACCTGAGTAGAATTTATTGTCAAAACAGTTAAAAATTAGGAGTTATATGATCACTTACAAAGTCACTGAACAGTAGCCAGTGAGCACTCAGGCATGACTTTTACAGGCAATGATATGATTACTTGTTCTGAAAAAAAAGTAATTATTTGAAGATAAGAAGGAATGTCAGATAAACAGTGACAGCAGACTCTGCACTACACAGCATATCCCACAGATATCACTGCATGCATTAGTTATACTATTATGTGTTTTTTACAAGAATGGAAACACAAACCTGAATGTCATGGTCCATAGTTCTGGAATAGATACTACTGCTTTACCTGCACAACTGTATGCTGTGCTTGAGCCTACCATATGGGTCCCTTACTACTGTTACTGACTGGTCACAATTAGTCATTGTAGGACTAGATATGGGAGCTGCAATGACAGCATGGGTCACTTCACTACCATAATCATGTCATGCAACATACAGTAAACTTTCTGCATGCACTACCTGAGTCATACTGAAAGGCACCCCACCTCCAGACTCATCCAGGTATCTGAATCGACCCTTCAAGAGGCCAAAGACCCTCTTGATGACACTACAGGTCTGTAAGATGATGTCTTAATCTTGTCTTTGGTAGTTTCACTTGGAGTGAGAGAAAGCGGGGAACTAAACAAAAAAGTTAGTATTCAGCAATACATTTTACATGAATAACTGCTTGAATAAAATACAAAAAATATTTTTCCACTTACCAACAAGATGATCACTGGGTATCCTATCATGCTGACAGAGGTGGTAGAGTGTGCCAGATATGGGAATTGTGTACACTGCCAGGATGCTGGGTAGACATTGGCAATTCACCCCCATGCATCGTACACTACCTGACAATTTATGGAATGGTAGTCCTTCTTACTGCAGAACAGCTCATCCCGAGGACCTGAAGGGGCCTAACTACATTATGGGTGCAGTCTATTGCACCAAGTATCTCAGGGAAATGTGCCACCCCATAAAATGCACTCATATTTCTAGCTCAATTCTGAGGTAGCTCTGGAAAATAGATATACTGATCCACATGTGCCAAGAATACATCCAAGAATTGTTGAAGGATCCTTAAGGCAGAAGCCTGTGAGATACCCAACCTGTTTTCAGTCTGTTTCTCGAAGGTTCCCACTGCAAGTATATTGAGGGCTGTGCATACCTTAGCATAGCCACAGTGATGGGAAGTCTATGTATTCCTACAGTACCCTCTATAAGGGTTATATATACTCACTAAGATCCTTATAATATCCCTGGTTGCTCTAAATGTATCTAATATCTTCTGATATCAGAATTAAAGTGTTTTTTCCTCTGCTACTATCACCACCTTATTGGCTGGTGAGCACCACTGAGTACAAGTGGTTTTGGCTCACAACAGGAAATAAAAGTTCCTATTATGTGATCTCAGACACATTCTGTCAAATGCAATGTGTCTTGAAAGAACATAAAAGAATGAAAAGGCAAACTAGTGAAGTGGCTTTTAAGCAAATTCTTTATCTGGGAAAGAATTTGCTTGGCCGCTTTCCATTACTTTGCCATTTTCGGCACTGTAGTGCAATCTTGAAGTTGGTATATTTAAGTAGGAGGTTGTGGGGGGCACAGCCCCCCACTTCAGGGGGTGTGGGGTGCAAAGCCCCCCAGTTTATGTAATGTTTTAAAGTTTTTTACATGTGGTCGATTTAATCATTGTTCGTTTTAAGCGTTCGATGATGTAATATAGACCAGCAAATAATAAGGCTAGCAGCAAATGACATCATCTTCATGGGGTGAAAAGTAGACAGATTAGACATGATTCATGTTTATATAACTAATCTATGGACGACACAGAAAAGCAGGAAAATTTAACTATGAATCGCTAGTAGACAAAAGAATGCTTCATTAGCATATGATGTTTTACATCATTTCTCATTTACATCTGTGACATAATTTGCTTAAGCGTATTCATGGCCATCACACATTAGCATAGGTGTCTTCTTTGAATTGTGGCTTTCCTGCACTCATTCGTGGTCAGTGCAGACATGCTTAATGCATTTACATTATGAATTCCATCCTTTATCGTTTATTGGACTCAAGAGTGAGCGTGCATTCTACTGTTTAAATGACAATGTTTGCAGACTCTTGATGTTCCAGTGGTGAATAAATTATTTATTTATTTATTTTCTATTATGTAAGTTCACTTTGTTATTAGTTTGTTAAGTGTCGCTTTGGAGAGAATGAAGATTTGTTTTTGATCTTGTTGATGTATGCATTGGTTTTCTCCACTTAGCACAAGAGAAAACATGGTGGTTATAGCTTTTGTTTGTAATATCTACTTCTGGATGGACTTGCTGCTGTGGATAATGCTGGATTTACAGCGGCATGCTGATTGCTTTTGTCAGTCAGTGTGAGTAATTAACTTTCCTTGTATAATAAGTGTTTAAGAATTTCAAGAAAGAGTAACTGTGCGCTTCTGCCATGACTTTGAATGTGCACAAATGTTTCCTTCATGTTGTATTACCACTCCTATGTTTTCATGATGCTCTGCTTCTGTTTTTTTTCTCAATGATACATTTCTAAGACTGCTAATTGCTAATTTTTATTGTACATTTCAATGATTTTTACATGGTAGGCTGTATGCTTTTCTTTACAAACATGGATACAGGTTCTGTAAAGTGAGATGAGATTGAAGAATGATGGGATGCCAAAACCAACAAGAAGAAGAAATGAAAATGTAGACACTCACATGTACATGGTTTCACTAACAGTGAAATGTGTATCATTTATCAAATTATGTTATGTACAACTGTAGTGAAAACTACTTGCTTGGTGCATGAATCTAGGCTACTCAGAATACATCACAGGTCATGGGAACAAAACTGGCTTATACAATCAGCATAAAAGAAGTGAGAAGTGAAGGGCTGACAGAAATAAAATGCTGCCATCAGTATAAAAGCAAATTTCACTAAGAATGCAAGAGTCATAACAGTGTGTGTTAAAAAAGAGGACACACCTGCGTGTTCATTTATTAAAATATAAACATCCTCATGTCATTATCCAGGGCATATGATGAGAAACAGGTAAATCAGGTACTTCTTGGTGATCTCTAAAGTTAAAGAATTAATGAGTCACATCAATGCAATTAAATGTTTCCTGAGGCAAAAGTAGAAAATAAAATGTCAAACACTAAAACAACAACATGGAATCATGAGACATATATTTAGCAGCACTTTCACAACAAAACCATACTTTTTAAAGAATGCTGATAAACAAGAAGTTTACGCTGGTATTCAATAGCCAAGTATCCAACCACTTAGTGTCATAAAACATTCATATAAGAAATCCACCGCACTTGAAAAGTAATGTGGAAACAGATCCTTTATTCCAAGTAAGTGCTTTCACCCGTAGGCTTCTTCAGACTTTCATACCTTACAACAACATTGCAGTTTAAATATCCCATTGTACAACGTAGCGTAAACTTCTTGTTTATCAGCGTTTTTACATTATTTTCGTTTCGTTGGTATCCTGCTCTACCTGCTGGTTGTGTCACTTGGATTTTTAATACTTTTTAAAGAAATTTAATTTATTTTGATGAGTGGTTTTCCATCTACCAAAATTCAGTACTTCAGCAAATTTAGATTTAGTTTGATCAAACAAAACAATAACAGGTGTATCTATATGTGTGTTTTGTGTGTGTGTGTGTGTGTGTGTGTGTGTGTGTGTGTGTGTGTGTGTGTGTGTCTGTTTTAGTTGCAAGTTATTATTAAAAGACTGTCATATCTAGCCAGTGTATGCCATTTTCTTCAACATCCTTTTTGCAAGAAATAAAGAAAACACAAACTGAACTGTTTGTAAGTTAACACAATTTAATATCCCACATAGGGCTGGATTCATGTAAGCCTACACTAATTATACACTAATGATGGGGTTCATAAACATAGTATGTAATTGCATAGGTCTAGTTAGTATGTGACAAAACTTGTGTAATTCACAATTATGGGAATAAATGTTAATAGTTGAAAATAGTGTGTCACCTTCCTATATTTATTGAGGGCAGCATTTTGAGGGATGCGTACATTTTAAAATGATAGGTGTGTGAGAGGGAGCAACAACATTAGGTCTGAGTACAAAATGTACATTTCTGGCTATATCCCTGTTTGAGGCAGGCAATTATGAGAATTGGCTGTAGACTTAGAACTGAAAAAGCAGAACAGACATAACTGGAGTCCTCAGCAACCTGGTGTTGTGCTCTGCTTAGCATAGCTTAAACACATAATCAATATACATACTGTACCAGTCAAAGTAACATGTGTAACAAACAATCATAACTATACTTGACAGAAACTGATTTCATCCAGTTCTGACCAATAGGAGTTTCAGTTAAACCAGATCTCTCCCATTTAAATGATATGCAAATTGCAACAGTTCTGTAGTAATGGCAGTGGAGTCCAACACATCTAAAAATTGCTTAGTCCAGGCCTGTGGAGCAGGGTATGCAGCATGTTGCAATGCTATCCAAATCACCACCAGGATACAACCACCAAAAAACACCAACAACTGTGGTCACTAATGTGCATGTTACTAGTGGTATGTATTTGTTCAAAAATCAGGTACTGCTATGTGACATTTGCAGCTGTACCTTATGCTATAAACTTCTCAGTAAAACATGGATAATGCTCTATAGTCTGTCAAGACCAGAACAGATAGTTCACATATGTGGCACAAATTCAGCATCATACTTGTCAGCAGTGTCTTCAGCAGCAGAACTCAACAGCAATGAAGACAAGTAAGGGAAGACCCACATCCATAGCACAGCAGAACCAACCAATGGAAATCTAAAGGTGTTATTGCTCAATGTCAGAAATCTAAACAAGAAAGTCAACTCTCTGCAAGCTGTTCTCATCCTGGGAGAATGTACATATCTGTGCAGTTGCCGAGACATGTTTAAAGCTGCAAAGAGCACCTTGTCATTGCAGGACTATAAGGTCTTCCTCACATTTAGATCTGCTATTGCACAGAAAGGGACAAAAGATACAGATAGAGATGTTTTAACTTACATCAAAAACAAATCCACTTCAACAGTATTACGCATTTCAGCTTCTCCACATCAAAATTGCCATAGGCAAGGCCCATACCACATCCTTGCAAGCTCCAGGTTCTCCCACGCTCCAGGAAAACCATATCACATACTTAAATGTATTGAAAACATTCTCCATTCAACCCAGCACCATATTCATGGGTGACTTTAACTACCCCACTGTAAACTGGGAATCATACAAAACTGCAAACATACAGGCCTGGGGATTCCTGAACTTTGTAAATACAAACACCCTGGACAAGCTAGTCCATATGTCCATCAGGGGTGCTAATGTTCTCTACCTGGTTGTTCACTATTTAAAATAAACTGTTAGAGGTGTGACATGGTTATACTTACTATATAACTTCTCTATGCATATTCATGATTCAGTTAAAGAAAATAAAATCTTTGATCGGTGATAAAATCTCCTTAGTCATTTCACTATGATTTGATAGAGCAAATACTTCATCATAAACTGTCAATCAATAATATAATTAAAAGGTCTTTATCCACTTCAATATTACATTTAAAACCATTCTTCTGTACTATATCCTTTCTATTCTATCTGGACTGATTTATTTACCCACTTCACAAACATTAGGAAAGTGTTCTAACACATTAATCCTTTTGTAATACTTCTCTCTAGAATATGTTTAATATCTTCCTTACCTCCATAAATATCATTTCATTTAATATTATATCATGTGGACATATGTATATTTCAAAAAATCGTGCAGCTTTAACTTCATCCTTAATGCTCAGCTTTCACGGTCCTGTGGATTGCCCTATGACATTTACCTTCCCTTTCTCAGCTTACAGGCAAAGCTTTTGCTCATACCATTATATCCTGATAAATGCACATGCTAGGTAACTTTTTTCACCCCTCAAGCATCATTTCATCATTCCCTTGTGTCACTGATGAAATGACTTCCACTGGAAAAAAAATGTAACTAAGTCACTATTACAACCAAATCCTCAAAAAAGTACTTTCCTTTAAATTGTATTTAAACTATAAACTGTGTAGCAATAACCTACAACTCTCATAACATGCCATATTGTATCTATATGTCCAGCCCACAGAGTAACATTTCCTAAGCATTATTTTTCTTTAAGACACCAGCGTTGTCAAAAAAAGGATAAGAAAAGTCCATCATTGTCATACCCCTCTGCTCACATTCACTTTTAGGGCATTAAGTCTTTTATCCTTTAAGCCTAACAAACTTTATCTCTGTATCCATCAGGGAACTCTGGTGACTCTTCTCAGTTCCTTTAATCTCAATAATTTCCAATTCTCTTCACTGATGACAATACAATTTTATAATTTTAGTATGCTCTAAAAAAAACCCTGCCGATTTTTTGTACTACTTAAAATATTTGGAATTATGCTATGTGCATTCATGGTATTCCACAATCTTCCCATTAATTATCAGTCACCATTGCGGACCAAGAACTATTTATCTGGTTGCCAAATTGAGTAAAAACACATTCCTCCATGACCTATTTCAGCTGCAGCACTGTACTGCAGAATCCTCTCCCTATCAGATGAGAAATTGTCTGGTTAACCCAGTAAACTCTGTTAAACTAATAATGTAGTACTGCCCATTGGAAAACAAGACTATCCCACCAACATAACCTTCATGTAGACCATATAGTACAAACCTTCTGGTACATTAATCACACATAAAACTTTCTTCTTTGCCTTATCTTCTTGTTCATTCAGTTTATAAATAAACAATGTTGAATGCTGACTTTCTTGTATATTGCTAAATTGGTCCTTTAACATCATACTGCAAAACTGGCATCTGCCTGTTCATAAAACACTATATCCATATCATTCATATGCCTTTTTACCCTGAAAAGCAAGGGTTTGATATTGATGTTTCAAAGTGTACCCTACACCCTCTTCGACACCATGACAGGCCACTTTTACAGCTGTGCTAAATGCTAATGAGGCATTCCAGTAGAGTGGCTAGAAAATTGCTCAGCTGCATAAAGTATCAGGGCTGGCTATGTTAACGAACATGGCCAAAATGCTGCATTCCCCCATTATAACCAGTGGGGGAAATTGCATACAAGGCAAGCTCAGTTAAGTGTCTGTAGAGAGGTAATGTAGTGGAGGGGTATGTATGAGTGTGTGCATGTGTGTAGCAGTGTGAATCTTTGCGGATAACTGCATGAGTCTATGTGTGTTTATCTGACTGCATGTTTCCTTGGATGCTTGCAGTAGGGGTGTTAGGGGATCGATAGAAAAGATAAGTGGACATATGTGCATGTGTTTGTGTGTGTGTGTGTGTGTGTGTGTGTGTGTGTGTGTGTGTGTGTGTGTGTGTGTGTGTGTGTGTGTGTGTGTGTATTTGGGTTTCTGAATTTGTACGGGAGAATGAATGAGGGGGTACCTGTGCCAACATGATGCATGGACCGCCAGTGGTAATTACCACAGGAAAGTGCTGATTAGTGCTGATGATAATTAGCAGTAATTAAGAGACATGTAAATTATCTGATAATGAGATTTGCCTCATTGCAGCTAATCATGTCCCTGAAATGCATTTTATACACGCATGTAAACTGCCCCTTTTAGTTGTCGGAGTTTGCATTTACATTGGCATTATTTCTGAACCCAGGACTAATACCACTGCTCTGAGTAAACTAGCCAGAAATCTTCACTCCACTAACCAAAATCTTATAACAAACAAATCGAAAAATTTAGCAGGGTATTCTTTATACTTTATAACTATGTTGCAAAACTATGGGACTCCATCCCACTCTATCTAAAACAAATAGAAGGCTACCCATTTTCAAGCTGCAGCTAAAATAGCACCTAGCCAGTCATATCTTTGCTTGTGCTGTACTTCTGATTAAATATACCCACTACAACATAATCACATCCACATAGTTCCTTCTAAAAGGTTTCTCTAGCTTTTCGTGCCAGACTTTTCCTCTGATACTTAACAGAATCTCTGTACCAATATATTGATTCAAAATATATGGTGGTGTATAATTTCTACATAGTTTATTCAGACTAGTCAAAATTATTCATCTTACCATACTTACTTCAAATGGAAATATAGAAATGTAAAATGATTTCATTAATACGGTACTAACAAGGCTGTTAAATGTTATATGTCTGTAGTCTGTGTTTTGCAATGTTATATGTGGAGCTTTTCTCCCTGAGCCTTCTCTGAAAAGGGGAGTTCATGTCTTCCCAGGTGAACTATTCCAGTAAACAAATGTTAAATAAATAAAAATGAAGATAAATATGCTTGTCCAGGGGTTGAAGCCATCCTAGAATCAATTGTGATTTGATCCAAGTGAGAGATAGACTAATTGCTACCAGTCCTGGATGGATTAGAGTGCTTGAGCTTCAGCTCTCACCTAGTTTTAATGTTTTTATTTTTGTTTGTTTTTTTTTTCTTCTTCTGAGTGCAGTAGCACCATATTGTTACTTCCATATTGGGTAGTACGAGCAAGTAAAATTCTCTCTTCATTTATTCCAGGAACAATACCTTCATATAACATTGGTGAGTTACTTACCTTTTTTTTGCTTTTTTTCTAAGCTGCTTGTGTGAGCTTCCTCTTATCTGTCTTGATCTGAGCAGCCTAAGAACTATTTACACTGAGCAGAGCAAGCTTACACTGGACATAAACCCAATTCAGCTAACTTCCACAGCTGTAATATTTCCAAGGTCTCTCTGTAGATCCTCTATTACTTTAAATCAAGAAGCATTGGTATTCACGGGGAGTCAGCACACAAAACCCCTCTATTGCCAGACTTATAGTATATGGAATCCTGAGGCAGTATATGAAATGCTTCATGTTCACTAATAATGAACCTGTACTAAACCCAAAGGGTTATATTTGTGAGAGCTGTAAATAGTTAACTTGAGGCCTCCATCTCTCAGTCAGTTACATACAGTGAGCTTAACACTGTTTTACCTCCACCCACACCTACGCAACATCTACCGATTACAAACTATAGTCTGTCTTATGCTGATGCCATTAAAAGGTCTTTACTAAAGCATTGTAAGACTTTGAAGAGTGGGAATTACCCTAAACCCTCAAATTTACCCCCTGCATACAACCTAGCATCAACACCTTGTATCTACCTTACAGCTCACTCTAACACTATAGGAAGTACAGACACTAACAGGGGCCACATAACGGAAGTCTTTAAGACGGCATGATCAAGCTAGTTCATCTGGCAAGATGCTGGTGGTAAGTGTCTCCTTAGTCTGAAATAAAGATGCTCCACTCAGCAGGCTGAGCAAAGACAGGGTAATGGTTAGTTACATCTCAGGTGCCAGTGTATGTAATCTCACTAAAGCCTTCAAGTCCTTTCACCCCAGGTACATACATGACCTGAACATTGCACATATGTGGGTGAAATACTAGAGATGCACTTCACTGGATCACATGAAGAGGGAAATGATAGAGTTCTCAGAATGCACACCTGAAAAAGGAATGAAACCATTATCAATCAGTATCGTATCATTGCTAGTAATAATGCCACAATGCAAACAAAAGGTAATTGACTTTAATTATTGGTTTAATTACTGTTGTTGGCTAAGGGGGGATCCAATATATACATCATCCTGGGATGATATGGTTGATAGTCTTATCTGCTTTATTAGGGATGGTCTGTTTCTCTTTCCTTGTGGCTTCTTTGTATTGGCTAAGAATATTTCTCCCTCATAGTGTATTTTTAAGCAAGGTCAGTCTCCTCAAGACATAACTAAACACAGTCAAAATCAAATAAAAGTGACAATGTTACTGCTCAAAACAAGAAGCATAGACATTCCTAACCCTTGAAAATATTGCTATATGCATAGGTGCTGAAACATAGTTTCCAAACAGTGAACACCCCCCCCCCCACTGTACAGTGTTTAATGACTTCCACTCCTTCAAACCTATGCTGAACTGAACATTGTAGCTGGTGGTGGTATATCTGTGTTTCTAATAAAAACACTTCACCTCTAGACACATACTACAGGTCAGTGACTTATCCGAATTTCTTCTTAAAATAAACAAACCACAGTACCACATAGATCTTAAACTAACATCTCTTACCACAGAACCAAACAGTGTCTTCTTAGGTAACTTCAACTATTCCTCCATTAACTGGAGAACCTGTAACCCTGGATTTCATTATTGCCACCCACTTGGACCAACTTGTCAAAATTCCAACAAAGGGCTCAAAAATATTAGATTTTTTCTCACAAATACAGCCCCCCCCCCCAAATAAAAAAAATCACTGATCAAATCTGACCATCGTGTAGTAACCTTTACTCTAGCTAACTGATGCTTTGATGAAATTCAAACATCCTCCTCACCTAGATGACTCTGTTTCATATGTTGAAATTTTCATGGACAAATTCTATGCAGACTAGCACTGAGGCCAAATTTAAACTCATTTGGTGGAAGTCCGTTAACAGCAAACTACAATAAGGGCAAGAAATTACTACTCCTTAAAAACAAACTTAACACACCAGCTACAGAAGAGCTGAACGTAATCAGCAAAGAAAATTAAATCTCTAGTCAACACATATGAATTTTGAATTGCCACTCATGCTGAGAATAACCATAAAGCCTTCTTTAGCTGTGTCTAGAACCCAAGGCATGATGACCAGTAATGCTCATAGTTATATAAAGTAAAATCATATTCTCAACACCTAGGACATTGTTAGTATGTTAATATATTAATTCAGCTCCCCCACAGTTGCTCAGAGCATCTTAGCATGCCTACAATATCCTCCAACATCCTCCAAATCACCTCTGAGCAATTCCTAACTCATCTTTCGAAGGCTAAAAGTATTAGCTTTATGGGCTCTAACAATGTGTCAGGTTGCCTTCTTGTCACTACTAAATACTGCCTGGGTGACTCCTTATTACATATAGTCAGCATCAGCCTCTGCACTGGATTTATGATAAAAATATGGAGAACTGCTGTAGTCATCCAATTCCACAAAGAGGGGCCCATGGGTAACTCAGGCAACTATAGATGTAGTGACCTCATGAGTCTTATATGTAAGGCAATGGATGGCATCATTATGGAGTTCATAAATAAAGGCATAAGCAGACTTCAAATTCAGGAAACTAATCAGTTTGGGTTTGTTAAGGCAGATCCTACCTCTTATACCTAGTGGACTTTTTTGAACAAGTCACCAAGGCATTAGACTCAGATAAATTGGTACACCCAGCATATCAGCACATGGTCAAAGCCTTCAACAACATTCCACACTTGGGCATCATTGATAAGCTAATGGAATTAAATTTAAACTCTTATGTTACCCATTGGATAACAAACTTGTTCACTGCCAATACCCATCTTGTCAGTGTTACAGGCACTTTCTTAGCTAAATGAATAGTTACCAGTGGTGTCCCATAGGGATCAGTTCTGGGACCACTCCTCTTTGGTATCTCTGACATTACGGCAGACACCAATAGCCTGTGACTGACAAACTTTGCTAATGACTACTGTAGCTGCCATAAATAACCCCAGACAATGTCCATTTTCTCCTGGAGGTTATAATTCATGCTATAATGTGCTGCTTTGCCATGGCCTCAGACAAAGTAACATAAAATGCAGTTTTGTGTCCTTTCACAAGCATGAGCACTCCTATTCCTATCACATAGGTCACTCACCCCCAACAAATTGATTCAGTCATTAGGGGCTTGGACACCTTCACTGACAATGCAGTACCCTTTGACCACAATCTGACCACTGCTGTTAGAAAATCCTTTTATAAGCCAGACTAATCACCAGGGATGTATCTTCTTGATCCAAGGAAGCCATTGTCTCCTTTTACTTTTCCCATAATGATATAATATAATGCCTCCTTTGGCATGTACATGGCAAGGCATATAACCCAGTTTGAGGACTGCAACTCTTCCTTACCAGACAAGAAAAATCAAGGGCATGTTGATTTACTCTGGCTGCCTTAAAGGAAAACTCCACCCTAGAACTAAAAAAAAAAATATAATAATACTGTTTTTTTTCACTCAGTTTTTGTTTCCTGACCTATTTTAACACCTCAAAATCACTCTAAGTGCTTTATTTCTAATTTTAGCCTGTTTTACACAACATGGCTACCAATGGGGCTTGTTGTATCAATGTGATATTTTTCTTTCCCATAATGCTTTGTATGACTCATGCCAGACATAAGGAAGTAAATTAAGATTCCCATGCCATTGGCATATAATGGGATTTGTATGAGTCACTGTTATTTTCTTTACCTTCTGTAAAAGGACTGCTTCTTTTCTGTCTCTAACCACCCTTATTTATGTTTGGCTCATTCCTTGTTTTATACTGTACTTAGAAGTTATCCAGCCACAGCCAGAAAAGTAACTACATTGCAAGCCTTTGTTCAGGGTTTTAGTTTTATTGTTTAAGGTCTTCGCCTCTCATGCACAAGGTACCAGGTTCAATCCTGACCTCCGACCAATGCCTGTTTGGAGTTTGCATGTTCTCCCTGTGTCTCTGGGGGGTTTCTCCCATGTCCAAAAAAATGCTGAGTGTTTCCATCTCAGACTCACCAATGAATGGAGCTGTGGGCAGCAGCACAGTCTCTACATGGTGGCCTATAGGAGGAAGAGTTGTACAGACCAACCGCTTTGGGCATTTACTGTGGTGCGTAGTATCCTCAAGATAGGAGAACATGGATCACAGACTGCTCACCATGGCAGGACTAGCCACTTGATGGTGTAAAATATGGCTCTAGGTGATACGGTCATGTTGACTAATGTCACCAAAAATGGGCATGGGTAGTAACCGGTGATAAGTGGATTGAGGACTCAGCCTACTCTGACCCACGCCAGGGACCCTTGCTAATGGTGAGAGGAGTATATGTGCCACTACTGGCCATAAAGCCCAGCAGCCCTGGGTCAATAAGCTACTGTCCGGTCGGTGTCTTGTTGCCCAGCCTGGGTTACCTATGATTGATCTGTTGAGCGAAAGCTGGACATAAAACCAACCTGCCAAACATGAACTGGGAATTGCTATGCTTAATGTAGGTTTACTGACAGGATGCAGCTTGAAAGTGGATGACATGATGATACGGAGGAGGATGGAAATCCTATGTATTCAAGAGATGAGATGGAAGGACAGTGCAGCAAAGCCATTTGGCTTGGGATCCAGACTCTATTACTCAGGTGGGAGACAGGCTAGAAATGGTGTAGGAATTGTAGTGAGAGAAAGGCTTTAGAAGGCAGTGAGGGATATCATCAGAATTAATGACAGACTCATGGCAATCAGACTTCAGTGTAATGATAGGGCAGTATTCATAATTTCAGCCTATGCCCTACAGCAGGGTTGTGATAGCGAGGAAAAGAGTGCATTCAGTAAACAGTTGCAGGAGCTACTAGATAAAGCAGGACAACACGAATTGGTGTTGCTAATGGGTGACTTGAATGTACATATCAAAACAGACAGAACAGGATATGACAACTGCCTGGGTCAACATGGGTGGGGCAACAGGAATAAAGAAGGAAAAGCAATTCTGTCTGCCAAATGGCTTGATAGTAGTCAACACATGGTTAAGAAAGAGAGACAGTCACAAGATCACTTACAAGAGCAGCCAACATGCAACTCAGGTAGACTCCCTCCCAGTAAGGAAAAGGCACTGTGGTAGAATCCATGTTTGCAAAGTCATCCACAGCGAAACAGTCGGCCCACAACATAAACCATTAGTTGCCACAGTTAGCTATAAGTAATGGTCAGAGAAGGCTGTAAGGTCAACAGAGATTAGGCTGAAGACCTGGAAGTTGACTGGAGAGAAAGTACAGCAGTTTAAGGAAGTACTCAGGGCTCTAGCACCCCAAGAAGAGGAAGCAATAGGTGGAGTTGAAGAAGAGTGGCAGCACCTAAAAACAGCATGTGTTAGGACTACAGAAAAGATATGTGTCAGACCCAGTTATGGAAATAATGTACATAAGGAAAGCTGGTGGTGGAATGCAGAAGTCCAGGAAGTCATCAAAAGAAAGAAGGAGTGCAGGAAGAAGAGGGATATAGAAAAGACTGACCAGGCTAGGAAGGACTACTGGTTGGCTAACAGAGAAGCTAAGAAAGAAGTTGCAATAGCAAAGGATAGGGCATCGGAGGCAATCTACCAACTTCTGGAAAGTGACTCAGTAAGGGTACAAAGAAGCTATAGCAGGTTGCAAGGCAAAGACAGAAAGATAAAGAAGGTAGTAAGACACCCTTCATAAGGGATGCCAGCAACAACCTGCTCACCAGTCCACAAGACATCAAAGGCAGATGGAAAGAGTATTTCCAGCGGCTTCTGAATGAATACAACACCCCAGAAGCTGTACTGCCCCAGAAACAGCCCATGATGAAAGAAGAAAAGGAGCCCACCTTAGAAGAAGTAAGAACAATACTAAGGAAGATGAAGTCAAGGAAAGCAGCAGGCTCAGATGAGGTCACATTAGATATGATAAAGATGCTGGGTGAGATAGTGGAGAAATGGCTCCTGAGGGTACTAATAGCAGTGTGGAGAGAAAGGCATATCCCAGATGACTGGAGAATACGCATGCTCATGCCAGTGTACAAGAACAAAGGGGACAACCACAACTGCGGGCAGTACAGAGGCATCAAACTCCTACAACATTGCATGAAAGTTCTGGAGAGGGTGACTGATAAATGGATATGCAGAGGAGTAGAATGTAAGTTGGGAAATGAACAGTTCAGATTCAGATCAGGATGCAGCCCAAATGACCTGATGTTTGCATTGAGATAGATACTTGAGAAGAAGATAGAGATGAGGAGAGAGTCCAACTGGGCATTCCTAGACTTGAAGAAAGCATATGACAAGGTCCCAAGAAAGCTGGTCTGGGCAGTACTGCGGTGGGTTGAAGTCCCAGAAACACTGGTAGAATTAGTACAGGCTATATACAAGGATCCAGTGACTCAAGTATGAATAGTGTTCAGCCTCACAGAGGGGTTTCCAGCGGGAGTGGGTGTACACCAGGGTTCATCTCTGAGCCCAATGCTGTTCATACTGGTGATGGACTACATTAGCAAACAGGTTGGAGGGGGCTGATCAGCAAAGCTGCTATATGCAGACGATGTGGCAGTACAGGCAGACTCAGAGCTAGAACTCCAGCAAAGGATAGGAGAATGGAATGCAAGTCTGAAGGCACATGAGATGAAACTAAGCACAGATAAGATAGTGGTAATGATAGCAAATTGGGGAAATCAGAAGAAGCTGAGAATAGAGATAGAAGGAAAGATAGTGGAACAGGTAAAAAGCTTCAAGTATCCTTGAGGGATGGTTGAGGAGAAGGGTAGTCTGAATGAAGAGGTCAAAGTTAGAATCAGAGGGGCTGCAGTCAACTGGCATAGAGTATCAGGTATAGTCTATGACAGAAGAATGCCAAAGAAGCTAAAAAGTAAAGTGTACAAGACAGTGGTGCGACCAGTACTACTGTATGGTACAGAAACCTGGGCAGTAAAGAAAGAACAGTTGAAGCTATAGGTGATGGAAATGAAGTGCCTGAGAAAGGAGGTAGGATGCACACTGTGGGACAGACGAAAAAATGAGGACATAAGAGCAGAAGCAAAATTAGCTCCAATTGCAGAAAAGATGAAAGAGAACAAATTACAGTGGTTTGGGCACATGCGTAGAAAAGCAGAAGACAATCTGGTGAGGAAGATTTGGGAGAGACAGGAAAAAGGTAAGAGGAAGCAAAGACATCCAGCAAAGAGGTGTATGGATTGTGTGAAAGAAGATCTGTGACAGTCAGGCATGAGTGTTGAAAAAGGCAGGACTGTGGCACTGAATAGAGACAGTTGGCAAAAGTTAATACATTACCCCAACCTCATGTAGAAGAAAATGAGAAAAAGGGGGCTGATGATGATGATGATGTTCGTGATTTTCTTTTGTAGTCTAAGAGGAATTGATTCTGCAATGATCTCTCAGCGCAGTGACAGTTTTAACACCTCTGTAGTAGTGTTTGGTTAGGGGCCTCTCAATTCCTCTTGAACTACAAAAGAAAACACTGAACAAAGGCCTGAAATTTAGTTACTTTTCTGGATGTAGCTGGATAACTTCTAAGTATAGTATAAAACAAGGTCTGAACCAAACATAAATGAGGGTGATTAGAGACAGAAAAGATGCAGTCAATTTACAGAAGGTAAAGAAAATAACAATGACCCTCACAAGTCCCATTATATGTCAGTAGCATGGGAATTCAAAGTTACTTCCTTATGCCTGGAATGACTCATACAAAGCATTATGGGAAAGTGAAAGGGATGAGGGAGAACAAGACCACATTGATACATCAAGCCCCATTGGCAGGCATGCTGTGGAAAACAGGCTAAAATTAGAAATAAAGCACTTACAGTGATTTTGAGGTGTTAAAATATGTCAGGAAACAAAGATTGAGTGAAAACACAGATTTATTTTAGCTAGGGTGGAGTTTTCCTTTAAAGTTCCATACCAGCTATTGAGAGAAGATCTCTGCCATGCCTACAGAGCCTCAAAGAATCTACTTTTATATAATGTCCTACACATCCACAAAACTAATATCACCTGAAAAACCACTGAAGAGACCCAAACTAACACTGGAACATAAATAGAACTTCTTGCTGGGAAAAACATGTTTTGCGGAGAATACATCTTTTATGGAATAGACTACATTTAGATTTAAATCAGAGTAGCTTTATGGCCCTTATTAAGTATAACTGGACTACTGGATGGTGACTCGTAGGTACACACCAGTATGGACCACCTGCCCTTATGGAAAGGTACAAAAACTACATTGGGTCTGACATTAATTCATGTCTTGGTTAATTGGGGGATTGTGTGCTGGGCTACAAATGGTCAACAGCTTAGTATGAGCTATGAACAACATTCTACTTCTTATTTACAAATATTATATCCAACTGCAATATACATGTTTGAATTCTGACATTGTTGTTATTAAAGTATGTTCTAATAGTAGCTGTATGGGAGTGACTGTATGAACTATATGACTTTTTTTTATATCTATCTATACATCTCGATCTATATATATATATATATATATATATATATATATATATATAGCCTAGTACCAATATATATATATATATATATATATATATATATATATATATATATATATATATATATATATATATATATATATATATCCCTATTAGTTGATCGAGTTTTCAGAAACTCAAAATTCATATTGGCGAGATAATATCAAATTTATGAAAACCCAAAGCATTTGAATGGAGATCACAATACAGTGAGGATCAGGAAATTTATAGTTTTCCTCAATGTAGTGCAATCTTTGAGTTGGGATATATAATTATAAGGGGCTGTGGGGGGTGCAGAGGGGCTTGCCCCCCTGTAAAACCATAAAAAGATTTTTATGGGTTTTTTTTAATGTTTGAGTTTTCTGAAATTCGATCATATCATCTTGCTGATATGAATTTCGAAAAACTCGATCAAATGACGTAGATCCATATATATATATATATATATATATATATAAAAATATATATATATATATATATATATATAAAATATATATATATATATATATATATATATTTTATATATATATATATATATATATATATTTTATATATATATATATATATATATATATATATATATATATATATTTATCTAGATAGACATATATAGATATATATATCTATATTTATATCTATATCTATATGTATATCTATATGTATTAGTACAATTCACATTCTACAAATAGTTTGAGTTGAGTCCCCTTACTGTTAAGTCAGGTCCAGATCAGTTATCAGTTCAGAATTTTTTTCTGCAATGACTTGTATTGACTTAGGATTCATACTGTATGCTTAATGAATTTTTCTGGTACACTAGGATTCACAGCTTTATGTCATAATCCAAAATTAGCTGAAACGCAATATAGGTGCTTTTGGGAAGCAAAAGATATGGAACTCTTACCTAAAGTATAACCTTAATCATCCAAAGGTAGCACTGTCATTTCTGTATGCCACTCTTTCCTTGACAGTCAATCTAACACAGCATAAGCACACATCATTGACAATGTTTGTTTCTCTGAGGCTGAAATTAAGTTAAAGGTGATCCAACTATTCTGCAGAAACTGAAAAATATTATTTTGATCAAGTCTGACTCTACACAACTGACAGCACTCTCTCTATATGCATAATATTTTGGAGTTATTGCATAGTCAATATTAGATGAGGAAGTAATCAGTTCCTAACAGGTTTGCACCAGTTTAGAAAGATAAACTCTATGTTTTTTTGATCTGACATAAGCTAATGATGGGTTGGACAACAAGAAAACTCTGACATCTTTTGATGACCTTCCAGATCAGTCCATTGCAGAAAAAAATGGTTAGCATTTCTTTGGAGAACATAAATCTGTGCTAACTCTTCCTCAAGTTAATAATGCTCAGTGTTATCGCTCATGCCCTTGTTTCAGTCTCCCATTTATTAACAGGGATTTGGTCTTTGGTCTACCATCTAACTCATGCAAACAGTGGCTTCTTATATCACAAAGTCTGTTACAGGGCTCATTAACTGCAGTAATATACATTGTATTGTAACACTTATGGAAGTCTGCAATGTGTTCATATCCACAAGAGTGGTAACTGTAACCATAATAATAGCCATAGTTCTCAACTTCTTACCTCCAGAATCTGGAATAAAACTAGAAATAATGAGTGACTGATATCCTAAATTAGGAATACTTTTAAAAATATTAGCACTACTAACCTGAAAAGTTGACAGAATAGCAAAATGTAAGTTATTTATTGTTTGTATTTGTTGCTTATACATATCACAACAAAACAATTTTCCATTTCATTAACATAAGATAAATTAGTTTTGTTATGAGCATTATATATAATGAAATAACCAATTTTAAATGCAATATATTTGTATCTATATCCATATCTATCTATCTACATATATGTGTATCACTGCTAAACAGTTAAAACTATGTACTTTATATATAATACACTATATACATTTCATAACTGTGACAACAGAACTAAAATGGAAATAATTTCACATTTAAATAACCATATATATTTAAATTGTAATAAAACCTAACTAGCTAAGTTTTTAATATTCTACAGAGTTGGGAGTATCAAAGTCATATTCTCCAACAGTTGTCTAATATTTGTCCAACAACCTGTCTTGATTGTTCTTATTTTCTTTAATTCAGAATCTTTAATTATTATTTATTGTAGAAGTTAAAGAAAGTCTTTAATCAGCAGCTTAATATTTTTTATTTTCTTGTTATATATTTTTCTAGCTAAATCCAGTATGAGCCAAAGAAGAGGTATTTGATCAGATTTTAAGCACTTTGAAACAGGAACATTAAATAATGCTAACTCTATCTGGACCAAGAGATTGTCAATAAAGTGTGCACTAAATAATTTACATTTTCCTGGTATGACTTGTCAGAGGTGCATTCAAGCAGAATATGATACAAGTTTAGTTTGGGTTCATTCTTACACCTTCAGTGTTTAGCTTTTGAATTCTTAGTTATTTTCCCAATTCTATCAGGTATAAAGAAAAGCCCCATCTACACCTTTCCATGCATAAAATTTCCAAAATTGCATCTGTGAGGTGTTTTCTACTGATTTAAAAATAATTTTTATCAGACTTGTATATCTAATAATGTTCATTCTGAAATATGAAATTCCAGTATTTATCATTTATACGGTCTCTGCGGTAAATGTTCATTAAGAATTTTATTAGTATCAGATAAAATCATAAGCTGATACATATACTGAAGAGTTTAGTTAAGATTTGGTTAGAAGTATTTTGATTTATTATAAATAACTGTTGCACATGCATTCATTTTCCTTGCAAATGTAATCAATCATATTTTCTTAAATAAAATCCAGAGATTAAATGGGTAGTATCTATAAGAGTTTTGTTGTAAAAACAATTTTACCAACCAATATTTTGTTCCATTAAGTTAATTCCTGCTCATTTGTAGCTGCTATTAAGCCTTTTGATATACAAAATGGGGTATAAAATACGTAACTAAATCTGAACTGTAGATATTTATAAATAATACTTGCATATCACTAACATCTTCTTATAATTTCAAGAGGTTATGTGAAATTTTCATTTTATTTACTCCAAATAGCATTCTGTTAATTGTTTCCAATTAGAAGAATGAATGTTATCTGACCAGTATATGATTACTTTGAATATAGCAATTAATGAATATGTTTCTATACAAGGCATGTTTATTCCACCTGTATCCTATGATCTAATCTGATGTTTATAAGCTAACCTAAGTTTAAAAGGATGCCACAAAAACCTTAGAAAGACCGCATTTCTTTGCTTTAAATTATGTCTATTAGGAATCAGAGCAGTTGTCTGAGTTATAAATAAGAATCTTGGGAGTATTACCATTTAAATTAATCATAGCTATTCCTCAGAATTAACATATATTTTACTTCAATGGGTATTAAGCTTTTGTGCAGCTTTTTCAAAATTTTTATCTTAGTATATGGAAACTTTTTTTAAATTTTCATAAATATTTTAACTAAGTTTTACTCAATGTTAAATGTACTAATACTCAGGTTATATTGTATTTTGTTTAATAGAGTGGCTTTGGATTTTTTCACATTAAGTATCAATCCTGAGAGATTCTTCAATTCTTCCATCAATAAACCCATTTCATCGACAGATTTTTATGACTGTAATTGTCATAATATCATCTGCATATAAAGGGGGTTTTGAATAATATTTAATCTCTGTATTGATATGTTTGATATCGTTATTCTTTTTTACTGATTCTGCCAAGGGGTCTATTTGCTAATGCAAATGAGTTTGATGATAATTGGCATCTTTGTTTGGTGCCCTTATTTATATAACTAAAATTAGACAAAATTATATTTTAACATATGCTTAGATTCCAAAATACAAATGTTTAATCTATATGTGAAAAATAATTAGGATGACCAAATAATTCTAGTGTTTTTTTAAAAAAGTACTATCAATTGATTGCGACAAATGCATTTTCAATATCTGAACCTATAAAGGTTTCCCCTGTGTTATTATAATTTACAACATCTAATACATTTAGGATTATTTAAATGTTAATTTCTGTTTGCCTATGCATTATAAAATGCATTTCATCTTTATTAATTATATCAAAAATAAATATCTATATAAATGGAAATAAAACATTTATACACTACATTTATAGCAAATTTAGTCTATCTGAAGGTCAAAGTAAAGAAACTTTATGTATGAGCACTTCCATGAGGAATTAATTATATTTTGTCCTGAATTTCTATTAGTGTTTCATATAAGAAATATAAAGGTTTATTAGGATGTAGTTTTAATATTTCAGCAATTATCCCATCTGCTCTTAGTATTTTATTTTTTTTTACCTTTAATTTTATTAGATTATTTCTTCAATATTTGTGCAGTATAGTGGAGAAATTAGACTAGTTTCTTAAAGCTTTAGCTGTTGCTAATATTCTAGGCCTTTTCTTTGAGCTATATTTTTTTTGTTAAATGTCAGTCTAAGACTACACCACCTTATATGTTCTTTAAAATGCTTTCTAAATGCTCTTTAGCTTTGGCAGATGCCATGCCTTGAATCCATTAAATATTTTCCATTGTTAGTAATCGATTACAATGTTCTTATATTACCATTGTAAAATCCTCTTACTATTATTATTATTATTATTATTATTGTTATTATTATTATCATATCCATATACTTTTGTTCCATAAAATAGCCACTCCTCTTCTTTTGCTTTTAAAGGATAACTGAACTTATATTTCATACTGGCAAATATTAGTTACTTCTCCTTATGAGTGTATGATATGAATGTCTTGTAAAAAATGGGTGTCTTTTTTTTAAACTGAGGCATTTGGTAAAAGTACCCCTTTTCTGACTACTGTTTAAGACATTACCAATTAAAGATATGTTTTTATGTCAATTGTTTAGCAAGTGTTTTGATATTTCAGTAATTCTATAATTCGTGTATATTATAAATCAAATTATGTTTCTCTCATCTCTGTTGTATATTTTGTATAATATAAAAGTTAACAGTCTAAAGGATGCAATCCATATGCCTTTTGATATCAGCTGTGTTGAAGGCATAAATATTAATATTAAAAACATAAGCTTATTTATACTGACACTACTAAAGTTTAAACATATTGGAGTTTTAAAAGAAAACAATCTCTAGCTTATTCAAGAAATAATCTGATCAAGCTACCTCCTCCAAAAGTAATACAGTCCAAGATGATGATGGTCTGCTAGAGCTCCTTAGATGTTCTCTGTCGTCTCTGTTGTGAATAGTGTTAATACAATCACACATTCAGCAAAATGTTGGGTTACCTCATTGCTATAGTCAAATGATATAAACAATGTAAAAGCTTGTTGTAGCTTATTCTTTGTAGTAACAGAGCTCCCTGTTTTATATGATCATCAAGTCTAGATTCTGTTCAACTTCTTTTATATAAGCTATATAATGATATGCCCTATGTAAATCTATATTTTTGTAGTTATAACTATTATCATTGACAGCTTAAACATTGATAACATTAAATCAAAATTGCAACTAATCTTTTTTGAAGTAACATATGAAGTGCCTTTCCAGATTTTTGGTTATAAACTCAACTAACAGGCTGTAGAATGTTTATACTAGTTTGCTATTTTATCATCTTCAGAATAAATTAAAATAAATAAATAACATTGAAAAGGTAGACCAAAAAGTCCATAACTTGTAAAAGTAAAACAATTTCAGTATCAGCTTACAAAACCAAGTTTATTATAATGTTGATTCAAAAAGGTGCAATTATTTTTGTACTCTTTTTTACTCTTATAATTTAGAGAAATACTGTAGTTTAATCAAAGTTTGAAATATCAAAGCATCCAATAACATTTACCAAACAGTATACAAAGTTTTAAAGAAATAGTTTTCCCAGTTTTAGTACACACACACACACACACACACACACACACCTATGCATATATATATATATATATATATATATATATATATATATATATAGATAGATAGATATGGGTCTACTTCAAAAGACTGAAAAAATGAAAGACTGAATCCCAAAAGACTGAAAATTCAAAATGCTGAATGATAGAATTTGCCCCTTTTCCACTGTTGTGCAATCTTGGAGCTAGTATATATAATTAGCAGGGGGCGAGGGTGCAGGGTCTTGCCCCTGCATTAAAAATTTGTTCAGTATTTTGAGTTTTCAGTCTTTCAGGATTCAGTCTTTTGATCTGTCAGTCTTCTGTAGTAGTCCCATATAGACACATATATATATATATATATATATATATATATATATATATATATATATATATATGTATATATATATATATATATATATATATATATATATATATATATATATATATATATATAAATATGTGTGTGTGTGTGTGTGTAGATGGGTCTACTATAGTAAACTAACAGTACACAACATCGACACCCACAACACCGACACCACAAGAACGAAACCGCAAAAACACGAATGTTGACAAACCACAATCCCGACAGTTAACAAAACGAAAAGTTCACTGTTCCACACAACACACACACAACACAAGCACACCAACAACGTGAAAACCTACACTACACCTTACACACAACTATCTATGCACTAACCTTAACCCAAACCTTAACCCTAAGATCCGTCACTATTGCACACTTACCTTACCCACACCCTAACCCTAACTCACTTAATCCGCCCCTGACCCTCAAGTCCCTCACTATCGCACACTTACCTTACCCGCACCCTAACCCTAACTCAATCACCTAACCCTCAAGTCCCACACTATTGCACACTTACCTTACACGTACCCTAACCCTAAATCCCTCACTATCGCACACACACCTTACATGCACCCTAACCCTAAATCCCTCACTATCACACACTTACTGAGTCATGCTCACACATTTCTCATGTCGGTGTTTTCACTGTCGGGATTCTGAGTTGTCAGTTATCTGCTCCGTCAGTCTTCTGGCGTCGGTGATGTGTTTGTCGATCTTCCGAGCTTTCGGTCTAATGTAGGGAACCCATGTAGATATGTAGATATATAAATATATAATACATAAAATGATTTATAAATGTTTGTATGTGATAGAGCCATATCAAGGTCCTTAGTATTTATCCACCTCCTAAATGCTTATTTCTGTGTGTCTAGTGTTATAAAAGTAAACTAATATAATGACCCATTAATGGCCTGACTGTAATAAAAAAGGCAATCCTACTAGGTTTCTGAATAGAAAAAGTATATTTTTGTACCCTTGTTATCTTCTTGATTTGATACTTTTGTCTTGAAATACATTTTTGTTCTATGTATTAAGCATACCACCTTTCTTGTAAGTCTGTTAGTAAAGCAATACTCTTTATAAACTCAGTAAATAATGTGTTGTCATTTTCTCTCACTGTCACACATTTCTGAAGAAGTTCAGGTAAACTTTTGAATATAATTACTGCTTTAATCAATAAAATGTATGTTGGCTGCTCTAATTAGTGTTTGAAAAGACAACAATTATTGCTGCTAACATCAGTTCATTTCATTTTTATTCAAAGTATATAATATTGTGGCCGCTTTACCAGACGTAATCAACTTTATCAGATAATCTTCATAATGAACAGAGTAACACTTCAGAGCTTAAGCTGGAGGGACAGATTCATTTCCCAGAGGCTGCCCTCACTCTGGAATAGAATCCCAATTCATGTTAGACATAGCCCCTCGCTGACCCTCTTCAAGACAAATCTGGGCACGTGGATGGGAAATCGCAAATTCACCCCTGGGATCTCTTCTGTGTCCCTGCTAGACAGAGGCACAGCAAACTAATCTTAAAGGGTACCTTCTGTGACCTACTTTACAGAGGTACAGTAGGCTAATCTAATAGGGAGGCGAAAGTCAAATACACTCTGGCTAGGCTTGTAAATGCCCTAGGGCAGATAGCCTAGTATCTACCTATGAACCTATGAACTTAGGGTAACATATTAAATTCTATAGCACCATGGTCTGAATAGTTATTATCATCATACTTTCAAGCAAAAGTATAATTTCTAGGGCTACAGCGTGATGATGGGGGGCATCCTTCCATGCAGGAGGTACAGAGGACTTCTCCCAGTGCAAAACAGATATATTGTAATTTAATTTCTTTTTAAATACCTTTACTATAGCTAGAGTTGTATGCTTAACATCGCAATAACAGTGTCATGCATGACAGCTTCCAATGCATTGCATTTCAAAGGGATGAAATCAATTTAATCTAATATGCTTATTAAAATGTAACCCTCTTCTGAGAAATGTTATATTTTAAACTTTCATTTTTACTATAGCCTGTATACATTTTTTTAGCTTATGTGAATTCAGACTTAACTGGGTTGCACAGATTTCAGACTTCTTTGCTGAATATATGATAGTTACTATAAACACATTGCAGGACTATTATGGTCATCAATGAGTGAACAGAGAAATGTCACAAATTGTATGGCAGGGCTGCAACTAAGTGTGTGTGTGTGTGTGTGTGTGTGTGTGTGTGTGTGTGTGTGTGTGTGTGTGTGTGTGTGTGTATGCATGTATGCAACAATGTAGCACAAAAGCAGAGGATTGCCCATCTTCCTACAACACTGTAACATGAAATAAGAACCTTTCAAAAAGACTGAAAAAAGGGTGAAGTTCTCAGATGACTGTCTGTGTGGCAACTCAGTATTGGAATAAACTTTAACTTTCTGTGTAACCAAATTTAATGAAGCCTATTTTGCAGTGTGATTCCATATAACCCCAGTTGTTTAGTTTCTAAATTAAAAATCTTATGCCTTTAAAATTGTCCATATTTATCTAGATTATGATTTAAAAAAATATAGAACATAGATTATTTATAGGTCACTTTATCAATTGTAATCTGTTAAACTTCCATAGTTTAAATATGAGTTTAAATACATGACATTTGCTCATCTAAGTATACTTATGTGCTTTATATATTATCACTGTTCATGATACACTTCCTAAGCTAATACTATCCATTATTTGTTTCTTTCTCTTTTTGTCTTTTAAAATGCAAGATAAGCTTGTAAATCCATCCTTACAGACAGAAAGAAAATCTGAGTGCCACTGATTCCCAATTTAACACCACTCACAGGGGAATCTAAGCCTCTAAAGTTCCAGCCAACAGTCACAAATCCCATCTCACAGCTCCAAGTCAACAGAAGGAAGGACATAAAACAAAAAATATGCTAATCATTTTTTGAAGTGCATCCAGGTGAGCTAATTGTCAGAACAATACAATTGTATGATGGTTATTTGAGTAAAAAATGTGGTGTTACATAAGAAACAATGCTTATTGTTATGCAGATAAGTAATATTCCTAACAATTTAAAACCACAAGACAATCTTGTCATAACACATTAACTATAAAGCTCTGCCCTAAATTAATATCTAAATATATTCTTTCATGTAGGTTTTAAAATTATTATAAAGAGATGGAGTGCTGTCATCTGTAAATCTCTTGCAAAGTACAGCAAGCCTCTGAAGTTCATTCAGGTGATAACTATTGCTGTCTCATTGTAACAGGGCTGGGAAAGAAACAGAAGCAAACAAATGGTATTTTAACCATTATTTAAGCAAGTCAGTAAGTGTGTATATAAAAAAATACTGCTATAAGGAACATAAACATGGCTAATGAACAACAATTGTATTTTAAGATTCTAAAGCAGGCTAGTTAAAATATACCTGCAATAAAAGATTTGTCAAGCATTAAGTAAGTTTTATTCTGTTAGCAATAATGTTAGAAGAGTTACCAGAAACTGGTGGCTAAATTCATGTTACAATGCATTTATAGCCCATTACATAAATAAACAGTACCAGGGGTATTTTGGCTATCTTAAAAGCAGAATATTATCTCACAGTCATACCTTATATCTCATCAAGCTGACAGGGTACCATTTGTTTCTTCCATTCTTTAGTTGGAATGAAGGCACATATATAGTATAGTAAATATATTTATACTTCTCTGATTGTGTTTTATGGTAGCATAACAATATTTGTTATCATTTATATTGTCACATACAAAAATGTTGAATAGAAATAAACCAAAATAGGCCTCTTAAGGAGATGTGGCATGCTTTTTTGCTTGAAATAATGAAGAAGAAAATTGTTTTGTTTTGTTTTTTTCTCTCTTGTTGGTGACATCAAATCAAAGCTTTTTCAAGAAAGTATCAGACCAGTCCATGTCTTCTGAAAAAGTTATTAAATTGTTCTTTGTATAGGATATGGCTCAATTTTAAGCAGTCTTGCAACAGATTGTAGGAATATTTTAATATTTCCAGATATAGTAGATAAACATTTATATTGTTTAATTTTAGGAGGTTAATCAGTGGACAAAATATCATCCTTTTATCCTCTGATGTGGTTGTGGATCAAACTCTTCAGTCATACTCAGGCTGCCAAGTGTGATTCTACTATAACAGGATCTCCTGCTTTAGAGATAAGTGTTCCTAAAGGATCAGTCCTGCACTCTGATTTTTTTCACCACTTTGTGAAATGGGTGCATCTTTCATGAGATACAGTCACACTGTATTAGTGGACTATTGACTTTGCACTGGTAGGTATTTAGGTATTTTTATATGTAACCTAGGAATTCATGTATTCTAGGTATCTTCAATTTTATTTTTTTATTTTATTTTTATTCCTAGTTATATGTGAATGAGTAGTATTATACGATGTATTTTTATGGTAGTAAATTCTTATGTTTCCATTTAAATACACAAATATAAATTAGTATAATAAATTTCACGTATTGAATTATATTTCATAATTCACATATCATATAATTTAGATTTCACATTTTATTTTTAATAAATGGCATAAATAAGATGAGTATTTAAAAAGAAAAGCTGCATAACCAATCATAGTAAATGTATTTGATGTTTCATAATAAATGTATCTGAAGTTTCATAATGTTTGTGGAAAGGAATATGTGCTGTATGAGTTTTTAATCAGTAAGGGAACAAGTCTTTCATATTATTAAGGAAAGTATTTACGGGAAGGCATGTCCCTTTAAACTACAATAAATGGCATTTAAATTATACAAGTCTTTGAAATTTTAAACTGTTTGTTTCTGAAGAAGTCCCACATTTAGGTGAGACAAAAAACATGTTTTTTTGTAACGTTTAAAATAATCCGGCTTTTTTCCGAAGTTCGGCTTTTGGCAACTTTTCAATAACATGATTTGTGTTAACATGCATTTTCTCAAGGAATATGTCAAAAATATGACGCAAAATTCCGGACAGTTGTGGTACACATACCTCTCATCCTCTTCATAGAAGAAATCTGGACAAAGCTTTAAACAATGACGATTGATGTTAAATATTGCTCTTTTTAACTTAGTTGCTAGAATAATGGGATTTGTGTTACTATGCATTTTCTGAAGGATACAAAGTCAAACTCATATATATGTCATTATTTAGTGACTTCAATCCTCCATGAATTGCCAGAAAACCACAAATTTTAAGATAAATGGCCCAAAATTATGAGGCTAAATCTGGACAGTTGAGAGGTATTTTAAAAGCACACCCATCAACCCACAAACACCTACCTTCTATCACACACACACACACACACACACACACACACACACACACACACACACACACACACACACACACACACACACACACACACACACACACACACACACACACACACACACACAAACACACACACACACACACACACTATCTTGCATATTAGCAGAATGACTAGTTTAAATTACATATGCACCTACACATACATACACACAGGCATGCGTGCACACACACACACACACACACACACACACACACACACACACACACACACACACACACACACACACACACACTTTCTCATACAGAAACAGAACAACTAGTTTAAAATACATACACATACATAAATACATAAATACACACTTTCTGTGTCATTCAGAAACAATTGGAACCTCAGGTTTAAATTATACACACACACACACACACACACACACACACACACACACACACACACACACACACACACACATACACACACACACACACACACACACACACACACACACACACACACAAACAATTGCCTTCTGTCGTACCGGAACAGCTATTTTTAAATTCTGCATGCAAGTGTGGAATGATTTTATATCTTCGGTGGCGTATGTGCATATGACACATGCATGGTCTTCCTTAAAGGAGAAGACATTTGAATAGCACTGTCCCACATGCACATTTTGGCACCAGCCCTTATGGCATTCACCAAACCTGCCAGATCCCCATTCCACCCCTGCTGACAGCCCATTCCTTTCAAGACTCTCCCTTAAACTATCTAGATTCCTCTATAAATTTACTCTTATAATACTCCTCCTGCTCCTATCCATCAGCATTGAACTTAAACCTCACCCACCTGTTTCATCTTATGTCTTAATCTACGCTCATAATATAACCACAAAACTGGCCAACTAAACAGCTTTTTCACCCTCTACCACTCTGACCTCATAGCTCTAACAGAATCATGGCTCAAACCTACTTATCCTTTCATCCACCACTTCTATTATCTTGATGGGAGGCCTGATTTTAGACCTTGCTGTGGAACACTGCGGTTGTCCAAATCTAATTTAAATGCTCAACTCTTATCTCAAGGCAAAACTACATCAGACTGTCTTACTAACTGACTACTTCTCCATGTCACCACCCCTAATTACTTTACTTAATTTTGATGTTGCTTACCTCTACCATCCCACCTCCCTAGCCAAATTTAAAACTCTTCTGCTTGAAATTACCTCCTCAATAAAAAAATCTCAAAAATGTCATCCTACTAGTTGACTTCAATCTCAACTTTCTTGGCATAATCAAAACAATATCTTGGAAAGCCTTAATGACTTCAAACTCATATAACTGGTCATTGAACCCACCAGGCCAAAGTCTAAATATTCTCATCACTGACTTATTTATCGTTTTATTACTAATAAACCTAGCATTATTTCTCAAATTATCATTCACTTCCCTTTCTTCAGTGATCATTGTCCAGTCAGTTCAATATCTCTTACCACATAAGCAAAATCCCTCTCTCCCTCATAGCATTCCAGAACAAGTCCCAATCCAACATTCTCAAACTGAATATATAAACCAAAGCAATGATGAGTGCAGGAGCGAAGCAGAGTCCAAACAATCCAGGAATATATTCAAAGAACTTTTATTTAAGATATAATACTGCAGTCAGATAAGCGCTTTCACTCAAAATGAGCTTCATCAGATCACATAGCTACTACCCATACTTCCTATATATGCGTGTATGATAGTCACTATTAGCCTATCACCTACAATGCTTAATTAAGCTAAAAACAATGCAATTGTATATACATATAGAAAAAACATGTAAAAATATATATGTGAAAAAATAGTAAAAAACATATATATAAAAAAGCATGTATATAAAAAAGCATTCATATAAAACATCTGTACAATGATACATAAAAAATGTATGTAAGATGCATTTATTCAAACAATTCAGATGTCTAGACCCATACATAATATAAATAACTGAGTACATGAACTCGCCTATGTACCTATGTGGTGACCCCTAAAATCTAATATTCCTCCTTTTCTTGAGAACTGGTTTTATAGAGGCTCTCTCATTCAATCCCGAGCCCCTATCTGCTCTCAACCTGATAATCCATTTACTCTCCCTATCTTCGGTATGGTTCCTAATGTCACCTCCTCGAATACTAGGCTTAATGATCTCTAAGGCCCTAAATAAAAAGTGATGGTCCCTACCAACCTGGACAACATGCTTAGCTAGAGCATTATGTAAGGTTCCTTTCCTTATGTGATAATCCTTTCCTTGAATTGGCGGTTTGTTTTACCATACATACCTGGCACACTGCCAGGTATACAATATGAGTGGTATCACGAGTGGCATCCACTTGTGTACTAAAACTCATCTGTGAGTCAGGATGTACAAACACTGTGTTGTTATCTATAAAATTACAATAATTACAGTGCCCACAAGGTTTACTATGGATATATTCAGAATTACGTCCCTGCTTCTTAGAATAACACAGCATCCTTCTTAGGCTAAGTTTGTTTCTAAAAATAAATTGAGGTTTATCCCCTACCACCTTCCTAATACTCTTGTCAGTACAAAGGACCGACCAATGCTTACTAATAATATCTCTCAAGACAGAACAATCAGAGGTATAAGGCAAGGAAACCCTAACCTCAGGATTCCTAACATGTATATCTTTCTCAACTGTTACCCTTGGTCCAAAATAAGGGGCTGCTCTATCAACTCTAAGTTCACTAATACCTGCAAGGTTAGATTCGACTTCATGAGTGCTATAACCTCGTTCTACCAATCTCTGTTTCAAATCCATAACTTCACTTGTAAAACCTACGTCAGTGGCATTCAACCTAGAGGTTCTCATGCCTTGCCCTCTAATGATGTTTTTAAAGATGTGTTGGGATGCATACTCATGCGCATCAACAATGTGTTATGATGGCATGGTTTACAATAAACCCCTGTATTAATTAAACCACTATCCAACCTCTCGACAAACAGATCCAGAAAGTCTATCCTATGTCCAGAGTAGTTCATGGTGAAATTTAAGTATTCTGTTAATTGATTCATTATGTTATGGAATCTAACAAGTCCTTCTATATCTCCTCTCCATAAAACAAAGACATCGTCTATGAAACGTCGGTAGAATACTACATGTTGTTTAAACTCATAAACTTCAAATAGAACCTCATGTTCCCATTGCGCCAAAAACATGTTGGCATAACTGAACACCACCCTGTTGTTGATAAAACTCATCTTGAAACACAAAAATATTGTTCTCCAGAATTAATTCTATAAAATGAGCCAGCAAATCTATCTGTACTGGTGAATAATCACTATGCCTAGATAGATAATTAGTGATATAAATAATACCCAAGTCATTCGGTAAAACCGTAAATAATGACTGGATGTCAAAAGTTACAAACAATAAATCATCTATATCAACTGAATTACTCAAACAGTCATAAAGATCTAACAAAAACTGTTTAGAATCTCTGAGTATTATATGATTACTATTGAGAATAGGGCGTAAATGTTTCTCAACATAGACTGACAAACCTTGTCCAGATACAACTGGTCTCATTGGTGGATTCCTCACATCTTTGTGTATTTTAGGAAAACCTTGTATCATTGGAATCAAAGGAGCTCTGATCATAAGGTAATCATACAACTCCTTGAAACATGTCCAACAAGGTGTCACTAACATATGAGATGATTTTACGAACTGTCCCCTCATTCACCTCTAGGTAAAATTGATCGTCTAGTAAAGCACACATAGCTGTAAAATAATGCTCAGTATCCATAATAACTATCTGCCCTCCTTTGTCTGCTGGCCTTATAGTTATGGATTGTATAGCTTGTAATCTTCGTAAACTCTCTCTCTCTGATGTAGTAAGATTGCCCTTACTTCTATGAATATGTCTGTTAAAATATTCATAAAGCTCGTCCTCTGTCAATTTTAAATAGGCCTCAACGAGAGGGTGATGTATGGGTGTAAAACTACTCAATTTCTTAAACCTCAATGGTCCACCAGTACTCCCCAAACCAGTATTTACAAAAACAGCTTCCTCATATCTATGACCATATCAGCAAAATTACTATGGCCACTGGGAATAAAGTTAAGACCTTTATTCAACAAATTAACCTCATGTTGTGTCAGTATATATCCTGAAATATTACAAATCAAGGAGTCAGAACTAACTGTACATACCGATGCATTAGGGGTTAAAACCAAATCTACTAACCCAGTTTGTTCCTCCACATCTTTTTTATCGTCTGATGTGGCAGAAACTCTTCTGACAACTTTTGTTTTTGCCGGCCTCTGCTCAAAGACCGGCCCCTCTTCATTCCCTTTTCCTTCCGTACAGGTAAAGGAAAAGGTATATCAGCTCCTAAATTACCTGTGGTGTTAGCCGTCTTGGCACTACTCTTCGGTCTAACAACTCCATCATTAACATGAATACCTTTATTAGACATTCTATTTATAACCTGTACTTCAGGATATAAATTAACCTTCACAGACTCACTGTGGGTTGGTGTAGATTCAGTTGTAACAACATTAGAAGTTTCATCACAATCAGTATGCATAATGCTGATAACATCATCAGTGTCTATGGAGCCAATACATGTCCGAGCCGAAGCCTTATTAGGTATATCATTAAATCTGGAATCAGCTCCATGAGATAGATCGTTCATTTCCACAACTCCATTCAATTTATGATTACTCCTATCATTAAAACCTTTACTTACAGTAGGGTTGGTTTTATTAATCAACTCTCTGTTAGTTACCTCAACACCAACATTGTATGATCTCTTCTAATCTTGTTCTTTTATTAGGGAACATATTGAAAATGTCATGTTGTTGTTTTCTGATGCTCTCAACCAACGCAGACTCTTCAGACACAAAAAAGTCAACAAGCAGTTCCATATATAATTCAGGGTAGTGCTCACCCCTGTTCGGCATGTTAAAAAAAATGTAAACGTTGTGCTTGTAGCCATTTCAAATGTGCAAAGTCCTTCTCCAAGTTATCTAACAAGTGCTGCAGCCTCTCAAGATCTGTTGGCGTCACGTTGTCATCATCTATATGCTCCATATTATCGAGTTGCCAGGAAGGAAGTTACGAGCATGAAAGCTCTTGCTCAAATCTTCTTTGCAATGCCCAGGTCTACACCCTGGGGCTCATATCGAGCTCTATATCAATGTGTTCCTTCTGTTTACTCTGCATACTATGCATCACTCTGCTTCCAGGTGGGCAAAAAGGAATATATTCAAAGAACTTTTATTTAAGATAATACTTCCTATATATGATGTCGCTATTAGCCTATCACCTACAATGCTTAATTAAGCTAAAAACAATGCAATTGTATATACATATAGAAAAAACATGTAAAAATATATATGTGAAAAAATAGTAAAAAACATATATATAAAAAAGCATGTATATAAAAAAACATGTATATAAAAAAGCATTCATATAAAACATCTGTACAATGATACATAAAAAATGCATATAAAATGCATATATTCAAACAATTCAGATGTTTAGACCCACACAAAATATAGAAAACGGAGTACATGAACGTGACCCTAAAATCTGTTATTCCTCCTTTTCTTGAGAGCTGGTTTGATAGAGGCTCTCTCATTCAATCCAGAGCCCCTATCTGCTCTCAACCTGATAATCCATTTACTCTCCCTATCTTCGGTATGGTTCCTAATGTCACCTCCTCGAATACTAGGCTTAATGATCTCTAAGGCCCTAAATAAAAAGTGATGGTCCCTACCAACCTGGACAACATGCTTAGCTAGAGCATTATGTAAGGTTCCTTTCCTTATGTGATACACGTGCTCACGTATCCTTTCCTTGAATTGGCGGTTTGTTTTACCAACGTAAAACGCACTACATACCTGGCACACTGCCAGGTATACAATATGAGTGGTATCACAAGTGGCATCCACTTGTGTACTAAAATTCATCTGTGAGTCAGGATGTACAAACACCGTGTTGTTATCTATAAAATTACAATAATTACAGTGCCCACAAGGTTTACTATGGATATATTCAGAATTACGTCCCTGCTTCTTAGAATAACACAGCATCCTTCTTAGGTTAAGTTTGTTTCTAAAAATAAATTGAGGTTTATCCCCTACCACCTTCCTAATACTCTTGTCAGTACAAAGGACCGACCACAACTCCATTCAATTCATGATTACTCCTGTCACTAAAACTTTTACTTACAGTAGGGTTGGTTCTATTAATCAACTCTCTGTTAGTTACATCAACACCAACATTGTTCCCAACATTATTCCCACCATATCCATACTTGGGCCATACAAAGACATGGCCTAACGAAAAGTCCTTATGATCTCTTCTAATCTTGTTCTTTTTCTGCTGAAGGAGCTTCCACTGAAGTTATGGATTTGAAACAGAGATTGGTAGAACTAGGTTATAGCACTCATGAAGTCGAATCTAACCTTGCAGATATTAGTGAACTTAGAGTTGATAGAGCAGCCCCTTATTTTGGACCAAGGGTAACAGTTGAGAAAGATATACATGATAGGAATCCTGAGGTTAGGGTTTCCTTGCCTTATACCTCTGATTGTTCTGTCTTGAGGGATATTATTAGTAAGCATTGGTCAGTCCTTTGTACTGACGAGGGTATTAGGAAGGTGGTAGGGGATAAACCTCAATTTATTTTTAGGAACATACTTAACCTAAGAAGGATGCTGTGTTATTCTAAGAAGCAGGGACGTAACTCTGAATATATCTATAGTAAACCTTGTGGGCACTGTAATTATTGTAACTTTATAGATAACAACACGGTGTTTGTACATCCTGACTCACAGATGAATTTTAGTACACAAGTGGATGCCACTTGTGATACCACTCATATTGTATACCTGGCAGTGTGCCAGGTATGTAGTGCGTTTTACGTTGGTAAAACAAACCGCCAATTCAAGGAAAGGATGTTGTCCAGGTTGGTAGGGACCATCACAGGGCCTTAGAGATCATTAAGCAGTAAATGGATTATCAGGTTGAGAGCAGATAGGGGCTCGGGATTGAATGAGAGAGCCTCTATAAAACCAGTTCTCAAGAAAAGGAAGAATATTAGATTTTAGGGGTCACCACATAGGTACATGTACTCAGTTATTTATATTATGTATGGGTCTAGACATCTGAATTGTTTGAATAAATGCATCTTACATACATTTTTTATGTATCATTGTACAGATGTTTTATATGAATGCTTTTTTATATACATGCTTTTTTATATATATGTTTTTTACTATTTTTTCACATATATATTTTTACATGTTTTTTCTATATGTATATACAATTGCATTGTTTTCATTGTAGGTGATAGGCTAATAGTGACTATCATGATCTGATGATCTGACTGCAGTATTATATCTTAAATAAAAGTTCTTTGAATATATTCCTGGATTGTTTGGACTCTGCTTCGCTCCTGCACTCATCATTGCTTTGGTTTATATATTTTTTGGTTTGGAGCGTTTTGGAGCATTTATCTGGGTTGAGGCAATTTCCTTTGGTTTTATTTATTCTCAAACTGAAGACAATTCTAACCTCATTAGACTGGTCTCCTAGTCTCCCTCCTACTGACCCTAACCATTGCAGTATTCTACTGATACAAATTCTTACTAATCTCCTGGATTCTTTCTTCCCTAAAATCATAGGCCTCTATAAAGTCGCAAAACTCAAATGGCTCATATTCAAACTCAAATGCCTTCTTAGCCTCAGGGACAATGCCAGACATACTTGGAAAAACAACCAATCTTTGACCTCTATCCAACACAATACAAAGTTAAGAAATCTAGATAGACAGGCAACCAGACAAAATAAAAGTCATGTTATGAAAAAGCATCAGTCATCCCTTCTCAACTTAACTAAAAATCTCTGGGCAGAAGTCGATCACCCAATGGTTCATACTAATCCAGCTAACACCCGCTCCTACTAATCTCACCTCACATTGATTTCAACCTCCATTTCAGTACATTTCCCATCCCTGAATACACATATAACCCCTCATCTTCCTCTAACCTCTCTCCTCTACCCTATATTCCCATTTTCCATTTCAAAGCAATCAAAGCTAAAAACATAGTACCACTACTTGAAGAACTAAAAAATGACTCACATGGTGGTCCTGCAATCTTCTCCCATGGTTCTTATTGATATGTAAGGAATTCAGAGTCCCTCCCTTTCTTCACATTTATAATCTCTACGTAACTCAAAACATCACCCCTAATATCTAGAAAATGTCCATTGCTAAACCCCTCTCCAAAAAAAAAAAAAATCTCATGCCATTAACTTCCGTCCCATCTCCATTTTTCCAACAAATGATAATATCCTTGAAAAATTATTTTACAATCAACTCACCCATTACTTCACCAAATATTGTCTGCAGTCCTCAAAATAGCATGGATTTTGGGCTAGTAGGAGCACTTCTACTGCACTCTTGACAATTACTGATAACATCCTCTTGGCTATGGACAAAGGTCTTCCCACTGATGACGTGGCCTTATTTCACTCAAATTTGACTACCATTGCCATATAGCAACAGATAAAACCTGTCATCCTTTCTTTTATCAAAAGTAATAATACAGAAAGCTAACTCTGAACACTTCCAAAACTAAAACAATGTTGTTTGGTACCTCCCCTAAATGACCGACAACTCTCAATCACTTCTTATCCATGACCAGGACTATCTGAGAATGGAGCTCACAAAAAATAAGGTAAGCGACACTTCCTTGTTCATTTTCTCTGAAACTTGGCTGCATAGTAACATAAGTGACAATTTTGTGACCCTAGATGGGCTAAGTCTCTTTAGAGCAGCTAGATATTAAACACAAAGTGGTAAAACTAAAGGTGGGGGTGTACGCATCTACATTAATAACAGATGGCACAAAGACTGTAAGCTGGTTCAATCACACTGCTTCGAAGATGTGGAAATATTGGCACTAAAATGGAGACCTTTCTATGTACCAAGGAAAATCAGTGAGATATATGTCACAGCAGTATACATCCCCCAAGTGCTAACACCACTGAAGCTCATAATAAACTCCATAATGTTATCTGTGAGCTACAAAGCAGAAACACAGAATTTGCACATGTGATAGTGGGTGATTTCAACAGAGATGAGCTTAAGGAGATGCTATCCTATTTTTATCAGTATGTGGATTTCCCCACCAGAGGGGAGAATACCTTAGATAACAAAGCTTACTGCAATATTAAAGGAGTCTTTAAAGCTTTGAAGCACACCAACATAGGCACCTCTGATCACACTGCCATCCTGCTTCTGCCTACCTATAAGATGGCTTTGATCAGAGAGAAAAAACAACAACTAAACAGATCAGAGTCTGGCAGGAGGGCTCCATGGATTGCCTTCAGGACTGTTTCAATAGCACCTGCTGGGAGGTCTTCAAAGAAGCAGCTATGCACAACCTCCAGTTAGACATAGACACCTATACTAAAATCAGTTCTTGCCTACATAAAAAAATGCATGGAGGATGTAACTACCATGATAGCCATCACTATAAGAACTAATCAGAAGCCCTGGCTCTCCAGGAATGGCTATGAGCTACTGAGGGAAAGAAATACAGCCTTCAAGGCAAATGACAAAGAAAAGTTAAAGGTGGCAAGGTCAAATCTGAAAAAGGGCATCAAAGAGGCAAAGAGGGAGTATGGGATGAAAATTAAGATCTGCTTCCAAGACATGAGGGACACAAGAATCCTATGAGAGGGGATACAGGAGCTCATGGACTATAAGGCCAAAACATCCCAATGTGATAACAACTTGGAATTTCTAAATGAACTGAACTCCTTCTTTGGCAGATTTGAGGAGAGGAACACCACCATACCTTCTAAAACAAACACTGACAAAGAGGAGATAGTGCTCACCTTAAACTCCAAGGAGGTGAGACTTTAGCTTAAGAGGGTAAATCCTAGGAAGGATGCTGGACCAGACAACATATCTAGCAAGGTGTTGAAAGGGTGTGCTGATCAGTTATGTGTGGTACTGACAGACATCTTCAACTATCCCTTGCTATGGAGAAAGTTCCCTCACATTTCAAGGAAACAAGTATTGTCCTACTTCCAAAGAAACCCAACCCTACCTGCCTCAATGACTTTAGAACGGTTGCCTTAACCTCAAACGTCATGAAGTGCTTTGAGAGGATTGTGAAGAAACACCTATCTGTGAGTCTGCCTACGTCCTTCGATCCACTCCAGTTTACATACCAGGAAAATAGACTGACTGCAGATGATATATCAGTCACACTACACCTTGCACTAAAACACCTAGAAGGGAGGAACAACTATGTAAGGCTGCTGCACATCGACTTCAGTTCTGCATTCAACACTGTGATACCAATGCAACTGGTGGATAAGCTCGTGAAACTCGGGATAAACAAGCATCTATATAACTGGACTCTTGACTTTCTGATTGGTAGATCCCAGTGGGACATGCACTGGAAACAACACCTCTCAATGCATAGTCCTGAATACTGGTGTTCCCCAAGGTTGTGTGCTCAGCCCCTTGCTCTTCACCATCCTTACCCATGACTGTACTGTAAAACATAAGTCAAATCATATTATAAAAGTTGCCAATGATACCACAGTCATGGGCCACATTAGTGGTGTGAATGAACATAACTACAGGGATGAGGTGAACACTTTGATTCCCTGGTGTGCAGTGGCAGCTGGTGACTTCAAATCAAAGAGGGGCTGCAGGAGACAGCTGAATAGGTAGGGTCAATGGGAATGGCTGTGACCAACTAGAAAGGGGAGGGGCTAGGCTCAAAACCACAAAAGCTGTAACTTTAATTAAATATGCTGCCCTGGTTGCCAAACCATCATTATGAGAGTCCAATCAAGACAAAATGAGGTGTAGAAGAAAAAAAAATTTCAATGCATTGGCTGCATGACAGCTTACTTAATATCTAGATGGAAACAAAAAGGTTGTGAGGCATGAAAAAATAATTTACTTTTTAAATACATTACTGTAATGCCAGTCAAAATCAAGTATAAGAAAAACAAGCAACACACAACTCAAACTACTTCTCCTTGCACTGCAGTTCTAATTATAATTTATATTCAGCTTTATTAAAGTACCAAGTAATATGCTGAAAGTAGCAATTTCTGTGATACCCCCACTTGTAAAAATGTTTCTTATCCAAAAAAAGACCTGCTGCCTGTCAACAACTATCTACTTGTTTCATGGGGAAAACATGATCAAAGTAAAAAATGAAAAGCAAACAAGAAACAAGCTCAACATACATTGCTTAAAAAGATTACTGCACAGGTTATGGACCATACACAATAGATTGGCATTCTGTTTAGTTTGCAGGTAAAGCCTGCAAAGATGACTGCAAGTCTCCAACTCCAACAAATGTAATGAGCTTCTTAAAATAATGTAATCCTGTCCTGTCCTGCTGGCTGTGATGGCCCTGACACATTTGTCATACCTCTCAACCTCAGAGCAAGAAATCTGGACAAAGCCATACATAAAAGTGGGACAAAGGCCCAAAAATAAGGACAATTTGTAAATATTGCTCTTATAAACTTTGAAAGATAATAGAATAGTAGGTCTTGCATTAGTATGAATTTTCTGAAGTGTATGAAAGCTGAAACTGAGATGTCTGTCATTATTTTCTAACTTTAGTCTTCAATGATTTGCCACTAATTTTCCAAAAAAACACAATTTTATGAAAAATGGACCAAAAATGTGATGAAAAATATAAAATAGACACACACTACAGCTGAGAACCTGTCAAAGAAGGGACACTTTTTAATATTAGTTTTGCTAACTTGAGCAGCTGACAAAATAAAAGAATCTACATGCATTTCTGAAATAAAAGTAATCTATAACTCTGATTATTACAGTTATTTATTAATTGTAAACCTTCCATGTTTTCTTCCAAAATTGCCATTTTGCAGAGAGATTATTAGGGGAAGAGCAACATTTTGAGCCATAATTGGGGACAATTGAGAGGTTTGGATATGCCTAATTCTATAAAGCAATTTATTTGCACGTACCTCTCAACCTATTAATGCAGAAAATCTGGACAAGGCCAAATATATTGGGGGAACATATAA
Organism: Protopterus annectens; assembly: GCF_019279795.1. NCBI lineage: Eukaryota > Metazoa > Chordata > Ceratodontiformes > Protopteridae > Protopterus > Protopterus annectens. Next base: position 1,202,916,860 of record NC_056727.1, read on the forward strand.
ACAGTACTAAAAATTGCTCTTGTATAAACTGAGGCAGTTGATAGAATAACAAGTCTTGCTTTACCATGCATTTTTCTGAAGGTTATGAAGTCTGAAACTCAGTATATGTCATTATTTAGTGATTTCATTCCTAAACAATTTGCCAGAAAACCACAAATTATATGAGGAACAAACCAAAAATAAGAAGCAAAAATCTATTCATTCTGCAAAAATCTGGACAGTTGAGAGGTATAGTTCAGCCGGGGCTGTCTTTGAGTTTTCTGCCCTTCCCCCCTCACAAAATCATGGTTGAATAAAGCCTCCCCCCCACTGCAGCCATTCCAATGAACCATTACTTGGCTATTTCACCCCATTTACCATAAACACTAATGTGCATACTGCTTTACTTCTGCAATGATTTGGACTGCATTTGAAAGTTTTATTTTGCATTTTACAGCACAAACACTAATAGATATCTGCTAAACAAAGCAATGCAGTCTCACAATGAAAACAGATTTAGCATTAAAACTTCTCTGCCCTTGAAACTCACATTCAGTGAAACAGCATTGAAACCCACATTCAAAGAAAATACATTTTGCCAATGGCAGATAAAGATTAACTTTGGGTTTGGGCTGTTTTCAAATCACAGGCCCCTTGCACATAAAACATACACATGCTCTTTCATACACCTTCCTGATTGTATTAAATTATATTCCTTGTACAATACAGTACAGTTTTAGAGGGCATTTTAAATGTATTGTTTTGAAATTTTTTCAGTAAACAATAATGACAAAACTGCTCAATTCAGAACATTTCCATCACAAAAGTCTACTCAAACTTCTACAGTCCACTAGTATAAGTACATATGCACAATCTGTGAAGAAGTAAAAGTAATCTAAATAATTCCACATTAAAGAGATCTGTAACTAATGAAGAGGTTGCTGCTAGCAAACAAGTTTATATTTCATTGTTTTATCTACAAATAAAGTGCCTGTTGCCCTTGAGGAATAAATTGCATATATTACACTAAAAAATGATAAGCTAGTAATACTGCAATAGGGAATGGATGGCAAACTGATAACAGGTTCATAGTTACTAGGTATATTTGCCAAAAAGGAGTGCAGCACCCTCCCCCTTTGCAACACAGTACAGTATCAGCAATGCATCTATCTACTGTGAGAGTTGAACCCACAGCCTTATGCATCAAAAGCAAGCAAACTACCTGTTGAGCTATTAGCAATGCATGCAGACTCAGCATAAGCAGCACTAAACATTTGCTCCACTGCCGCTCTCAGCTCCTTGTAAAATCTACTCACTCAGCTGTATCTCTAAATTTTGCAGCACAAGAAATCTGGAAAAAGCCAAAATTTATTGGGGGGGACAAAAGCCCCAAAACCAGGGGCACATTTTAAACATTGCTTGTATAATGTTGGAAAGTTGCTATAATAAAATGCTATGTTACCACCATACATTTCACTGCCAAGACTTGAACCCTGCACCCTGTGCAAAACAGTCAGAGCAACATACCACTATGCCAAATCAGCTGTTTTGTGAAAGAGAGGAAGACTGAAACTTAAATGGCTACCATTTAGTGAACTAAGTTCTCACCATAGCTGTCAACCTCTTAGCACAAAACACCTGAACAAAGCCAATAATGGGGGAATGCAGCCCCAAACATATTCAGTGAATTCAGTTCTCACCATAGTGCTCAACCTCTTAGCAAAAAACATCCAGACAAAGCCAGTAATGGGGGAATACAGCCCCCAAACATATTCAGTGAATTTAGTTCTTACCATAGCTCTCACCCTTAGCACAAAAAACTGGACAAAGCCAATAATGTGGGAATACAGTCCCAAAGATAGGGACAAATTTCAAATATCCATCTTATAAACTTAGAAAATTGCTAGAATACAAGCTTTTATGTTACCATGTACTTTCTGAAGAATATGAAGTCTGAAATTTAAATGCTTGCCATTTTTATTTAACATTTGTTAACCAGGAAAGTCTGACTTAGAACAAAAGCCAATTTTCAGCAGAGGCTCAGGGAGAAACACTCCAGACAGACACATGTCTTTGTAAGATGGGATTACACCAGAGAAAGCCCACACAAACACAGAGAGGACATACAGATTCCATACAGAAGGCACCCCAGCCAAGAATCAAACCAGAAAATCTGTATCTGTCAGACAACAATGCTAGCAGGCAACAATGCTACCACTGCACCAATGCACTACTGATTGCACCAATGCACTACTGACTTTGCAAGGATGCATACAAAAACCACAGATTTTATGAGGAATAGAACAAGTATGAGGGAAAAATCTGCAATTTATTTACAAATGGTGGTGGGTAGGGACTTCAGGCTCTTGCCACCTGGGCCCAAGGTACAGGGTTCAAGCCTGTTCTCTACCCACCAGCATATAGCACTTGGGGCATTACACACACACACACACACACACACACACACACACACACACACACACACACACACACACACACACACACACACACACCTCTCCTTCTTCTCAGTTTCCCACCTGTGCCAAGAAAAGGACTCCAGTCCTGCACATGGTAACAGTTTCCCTGTGTAGAGCATCCACATCTACTCCCCCTGAAAGAGCAGGCTCCAGCCTGTGGACGTTGCAGTCCAGACATCTTCTATTCTGTGTGGTCGTCACCACATAGACTTCTGGGTTGCAGGGCAGAGATGGCCTTTCCTCCTATCCGGACTGCTGACAAAGCAGTCTGGAGTTCCCAATCTGTGAAACTTGCATACAGAAGTTTGGGGAAAGTAAATCATGCATGAGCGAGTTGTTCCAGGACTCAAGAAACATTTTTTTAATTGTTTTCTTTCTTTTTTTATTTTCTTTCCATTGTTTTATTTTATTTTGCTTCCATAGCTGGGTGGGGCTGCAGTCCTGCAGCCCTATAGCACGAGCCACCCCTGCTGGTGTGATAGGAACAAACTGGACCTGAATGTTAATAAGACCAAATAAATGATTATGGACTCCAGAAGAAAAGCATCAGTTCACCAACCACTCACTATCAAAAGGGAGGTAAATACAGAAAGTCAAAACAACCAAGTTCCTGGGCCTTCACATCTCTGATGACCTCTCCTGACCTGTTAATACCAACTATATAGTCAAGAAGGCTCAACAGAGGCTTCGCATCCTAAGAAAGCTCAAAAAGGCCAGGGTGCTACTGTATGCTCTTACCACTTTTTACAGTGGAGCTATCAATAGCATCCTCACTAGCAACTTCATAGCATGGTTTGAAAACTGCACATTTGCTGAGAAGAAACTACAGAGGGTAGTGATGGTTGCTCAGAAAATCTTGGGCACAAACCTCCCTTCTATTCAGGATCTTTTCTTTACAAGACCGAGAAAGAGAACATACAAAATACTAGCTGATTCGGACCCATCCTTCCCACAACTGGTTCTCACAACTTGCATCTGGAAGGAGGTACCACAGCTGCCACTGTAGGACTGACATATTCAGGAACAGTTTGTATCCTACAGCTGTGAGACTTATTAACACGGACACCAGCTATAATACCTGACACATTGAAGCCTCTTTTTTTTATTTAATCCTGCTGCTCTGAGAAATGACCACCAGCATTACTATTATGCAATATGAATCTATACTGAGTCATATCTAAGGTTAACAAGTGCAATACGGTAACTAAACAGCTGCTATTCACTAGTCTCTATTTACTCTCTGTCTTAACAGTGTAGGAGTTTGGTGGTGGGTATTTATATTTATCATATTTATTATTTATCATTGGATAATGGGTATTGAATGTGTTTATGTAAAGTGAACTACCTCTTGCATGTCATAAGTGTTATTTTCTTTCGCATGTTATTCTTTGATACCTCTGTATCTATGTTATTTGCACTGCATTTATCTCCTGAGCTGACATTTGTAATTTCATTTAGGCTGCACTTGTGTGATCCTAAATGACAATAAAGTTTCTTTGAATCTTTTGAAGCTATCTTGACAATCCCATTGATCAAGTCATTGTCATCAAATACCTTTGTATGTGGCTTGATCCTGCACTGAACTTTCACCTTTACCTAGAACAAATGCAGAAGAAAATAAATTCCCTTCTATTGTATAAAAATTCCTCCTTTCTCTCTTTCACAGGCAAAGGCATTATGCTAGTACAGCTTGAATATGGACTTCCGCCAGTTGTAGCAGCTTCCAATAAAAACCCTTCCACCATCCAAACTATAAGTAACTCTAGCTGCCATTTCATTACCTTCTCCCCTAGAAATAAGCATCATTGTATCATGGTTAATAAAGCCACTTGGCTACGTATCCATCAATGTGCCAACCTGTTTCTTAGAACCAAACTTTACAAGCAACTCAAAAACCACTCCTGACCTTCCCTTGCCTACTACCTATTCAGACAACCCCAGTTACAGTCTTAGAAGTCTTAACCAATCTGGTCCACTTCTTCAATGCTGCAAAATTAAAGTTCATTGCACTAACCATGCTTTCTCAATTCTAGACCCCAACTCTTGGAATTCCTCCAACTAATTTTAGGGATCTCACCTTGTAATCCTCATGCCATGCTTACCTTAAAGATCATCTCATGCTTGCTGTCTGGACACATCAAATAATCCCTCACTCTCCCCTCTATCAGTCAGGCACTTTTGTTTTTCTCACATTATTTCCATATACTAATATGTGAAATCTCTTCCACATTGCATACATTATGCATGGTTCATTTCTGAGTGTCTTTACCTAATCTTTGCCATATTTTACACTTTGTGCTCTGTCCCTTCACTGTTTCACACTCTTTTTCATCCCTGCTTCCTCTATCTATTGCTTCATATTTTCCTTTATACTGTGTCCTTTATTATTATTATAACAGTTGTTAATTCATTGTTATCTTTACACAGGATTTTGTTTGTATTCATAATACTTTCTGCGAACTTGCTTGTCTGTTGTTCATATTTGTTCAGCCTGAGACTGAAATAGGTCCATTTGGATTAGTGCTCTAACCTGGTTACCAAACTGAATAAATAAATACATAAATACTGTAAATAAATAAGTAAATAAATAAATAAATAAATTCATTTGATATGTGACCATACTAAAAATAAATGAGACAGATTATGCACTGTGCAGTGCTTACTGCTCATCTGCATTTTGTACTTTTTATTTTATTTTTTGTCTAAAGCCATGCTTATGTATAGAAAATTAATCTCATGTAGCATCTACCATAAAGGGACTTTGCCAAATTCAAGCAACGTAGTACTCAATTGTGATAACTAACAAAAACCAAAAACAAATAAGCAAATAAATAATCACAGTCCCTTTAATACTCCTTTGGTTTAATTGCTTAGAAACCCTACTGATTTCCTTTCATTGTAGTACTGTGTCTCACTGTTCCTGTATATGGTGTGCTACATTACTAAAATGAAAATATGTATAAAGTTCAGGAGGAAGTCTTGTGATTATCTTTCATACATGTAAAGACATTTAGTGCAACTGTAAACCAGCACATGATTTATCTAAGTAGCACGGGACATAGTAACATAAATAAATAAGCCCCACACATAAAATTAAACTTCAATTCTATATTTTTTCTCTGTTTTAGTACCGTGCACATTGGAAAAGTGAATGTGTATGTTTAGGTTAGGTCATGATTGAGTTTGCAGGCCATCTCAACCGAAATCTTATAACCCACATGCTTAGATGAGCAAAAGGAAACATAAGCAGTTTAACAGCCAACACCTGTTTGAATATATATGTGTGCAATAGGCAGAGCAATGTCTCTTTGGCTGAGTCATTTCTTTATAAATGTGCATGGGAACTTTATAATGGGTTGCACTGCACCTGTCTGTCAACATACATTTGAAGTATATTTCTGTGGTTAATAATTATATAGTAATTCATTTGATCATAACCAGACATCTGAGGTATACAGAATCAATAAATTGACTGTAATTGGAAGTATATATATATATATATATATATATATATATATATATTTGTGTGTGCGTGTGTGTGTGTGTGTGTGTGTGTGTGTGTGTGTGTGTGTGTGTGTGTGTGTATATATATATATATATATATATATATATATATATATATATATATATATATATATATGATATATGAGTGTGCACTTTGGCTATCAGTAATGTCTTAGTCATCCATTTGATTGCATTCAGACATCTTAGGCATACACAGACTAATAAGCGGCTGTACTTATTGGGCATGTGTGTGTGTGTGTGTGTGTGTGTGTGTGTGTGTGTGTGTGTGTGTGTGTGTGTGTGTGTGTGTGTGTGCCTGGGTGTATACATGATGGGAGGGGTTGTAATATGCTGTATTGTAACAGTATGACTGGAATGAATAGAGCTATGCCATTGTGGCTGCCATTTATGTATTAATTCATGTATTTATTCAAGTCAAGCATTTAAGGTGGTCTCAATCAATGAAGTGTGTGTAAATGGAAGTCACATCTGTTTGTGTGTGAGGGGAGGGAGCTGCAATGAGTTTAATTGTATATAAGATTAAATGCATTACTCTGACCATTATGTTTTTATTTATTCATTAATTCATTCATTGACTCATAATCAGACATTTGAGACATACACAGCTATAAAGTGGCTCTAACTAGGTGTACATCAGTGTAGGGGAGGGGATAATAAGCTGAATTAAATTACTGTGGCTATTATGTACTGATCATTCATTTGATTGCATTCATAAATCTGAGGTGTAAACAGCCAATTAAGTGACTGCACACATATGTGTATGTATGTACGTGCATATGCTTGCATGTGGTTGTTCATATATGTATAATTTGAGGCTCTTTGCTTGTGCATGGAAGATGTATAAGTTGCACTATATGTGTTGCAGAAACAAGCTGAATGTACTATTATTTATTCATTATTTTGATCACAAATAGTCACCTGAGGTGTACATACCCAATAAAGTGTTTCCTGTGGGGAGGTGTATGTGTGAATGTTGGTGGTGGTAATGGGTTACCCTATATCAGACAATGGCAAGATGAAATATATAACTGCAACAATTATTTAACATTTTTATGCATTTTATCAAGATCATGTTTCCAGGATGCATGCAGTCAATAATGTGGCTGTAACTGGTGGGCCCATCTGCATATGTGAGATTGTAATGTGTTGTAGGTAGCTGAAATATATTACTATTGCTATTATTTATAAATTTATTCAGTTATCTTATCAAAATTTATAATCTAAGGTGTACAGTTAATAAAGTGGCTGTAAATGGTCGGCAAAACATTAAAAAGCAAGAATAAAGGAAAGGAATGGTTTAGTTTTGATGCACTGTCTGAGTGTATTCCAATAAATTAACTTGCACAATGCACACTTGTATTACTAATGGAACTTTAAGTGGCACTTGTGAGCCAATATTTAAATATTATATTATAGCTATTAAGCATTTAAATTAATTTGTAGTCTCTCTGATGTAGAAAGGTAGCGTGAACATTACCAAGAACAAAGAAAGAGGTTTTCTTTTACTCTTCAAAACAACAATGGTCAACAAATGTAAATAAATAAATAAAATAAAATAAAATAAATCTGTGTGTGTGTGTGTGTGTGTGTGTGTGTGTGTGTGTGTGTGTGTGTGTGTGTGTGTGTGTGTGTGTGTGCATGTGTAGGGGTTATAATAGCATGTACCATATGCATCTAACAGCTACAGTTTTAAATATAGTAC
>NC_056727.1:1202927042-1202954542 GCF_019279795.1 Protopterus annectens
AGTTTGCTAGACAACAAGACTTTAACTGATAATGTAAGTTGTCTTAAAGCAGCAAATCAGAAAGTTAGCTCCCCAGTTAGAGTACCATTTAAAGAAAGACCCTTGAATCCTGGAGAGGGACAAGCCAGTTGGGGATAACCTATGCAATGTACTTTGTGGAGGAACTTGTTTATAGAGCTGAAAGTTGGGCCAAGGAGAGGTCTACAACATTTGGGGGTTGTTCTAAAGCCAGATGGTATCCTGGAGTAGCTGTGTGGACAGTAAATGTTGAGTAAAAACAACTTAATGTACTAGGTATTTTGTTTAGATCTACAAAGGCAGATGGATTATAATTTGGTTTCCTTTTGATTTGTGAAAATATACAGGTGGTGGTGCTGCGGTAGCATTGTCGCCTCACAGTAAGACGCTGTCCTGTTTGATTCTCAACTAAGGCATCTTCTGTGTGGAGACATGCGTAAATGGGTGTACCTTCGTTGAAGGTTGTGCGTCAGAGCTGGCAACTCGGCACGTAAAAATCTACTGCCAATCATTAGCGGACCGGAGTTCCGCTGTGGCGACCCCTAACTGGGAAAAGCCAAAAGACACAACAACAACTTTAAGATAATGTGCACACACACACACACACACACACACACACACACACACACACACACACACACACACACACTCAATTATATATATATATATATATATATATATATATATATATATAAATATATTTATGCACATACACACACATATGTATATATATATATATATATATATATATATATATATATATATATATAGAGAGTACACTTCACAGAGAATTACTGAAATATATATATATATATATATATATATATTTCAGTAAATATATATAGTGTGGTTTCATTTCAGAGTGAATCCATATATATATATATATATATATATATATATATATATATATATATATAGAGAGAGAGAGAGAGAGAGAGAGAGAAAATATATACATACATATATACATCATTAAACTGACAATAGTGGTGAACTTCAGAGCTGTTCATATTTCCATTTCTGTTACCAACTGTTGCATCTGAGGAGACAAAAAAGATAAATATAAGATCAAGGGGTAATACTCCCTGCCATGACAATGATGGCACAGGCACTACAAGCAGTTATATAGGCACTGTATGCATAATGTCAGATGACTGAAGTATGGGAAATGTACTATAAGCAGTCTTTATGACTTGGCTGTCATCTGTTGTTCAGAGACATGAGAGCAATACGTCTAATGCTACTGTCAACAAAGAATTTAGAGCAATAGTCGTACAAAGTGTGGACTGGATGATATCAAGAATGTAACTGCTTTTGGAAGAGTACTAGAGCCAATATTTGCTATAGCAAAGATGTACACCAGCAAGATTGCACACAGCCATCCATATTTAATGCAGATAAGGATCACATGACCTGCCTAGTCTTCCCAGTTTTTGGGTATAAGCTGCAGTTCCTTGTTACACAACAGCTTTCTACGTCTAACCAAAGGCTTTGTAAGGAGGGCCTTATGCTTATCCCTTTCATTTTTAATTTAAGCAATTGCTAATAGACCACATTTTTTGTGAAATAAAAAAAAATCTTTATCCTGTCTCCTTTAACCTCTCATCTTACACTTCAGTCACCTGTTGTTAGAATTTATCTTTTGTTATCTATGATATCTACTTGTGACTATGAATCCCCCTGAGATGCTTACAGAGCTTTAGCAGGACCCCACCCTAACTTTATGTGGCTTCTGATGCAGACCAGTGACATAGTCTGTTGTCTTCCTTTTAACTGCATCGGTTCTATTGACTGCTATTAATCTCCAAAGTCGAACATGTCACACTTGATAGCATTGTGTCTGCTGTGTATAAAATCTATTTGTCACTAATGCTGTTTCTTCCTTTTCCCTAAATATGTCAGCATTGTCTCAGCCTTCCTGTACATGTATGTGTCCCCATGGCCTTCCTTCCCACCTGCTCATTTTCATGTCATTGGGAAATACTTAACTGTAGAACCTCTTCTTCTTTTGATTCCAAACATGTGATCACACTTGATTGATAAGCCATATTACCATAAGCAAAGGGATGAACTGTAGTAAAGAAGTAATTCGTAAAAGTGCTAGCATAGCTTTAACCTTCCAGCTCCAGAATGTGTAGCCCTGCCTCTCATAATGGGGAACAAGTTTACAGAATGTGAAATAGTAACAGATTACTAATAATAAGGAAAATCCCAAAATGGTTATAATGTGTTACTTTGTCAAAAAGCTATTTTGATGAATTAATATAATTCCCTTCTATTTACCAAGGAATTTATTATTTACCACGGAATATCAGTTTAAAAAAATCTTTGCCATACCTCTCAACCTGCAAACATTGAAAATGGTAAAAAGTCCTTTGAAAATTAAGAACATTCAGCCCAAAATCTGGGCATTTAATTAGACTACAATTTGAATACCAAGTAGTACGTAAGTCTTACCACTTACAGTAGGATTGTAGGATACTACTAGAAACACGTTTAAAAACAGAGTGGCAAAAATGATGGAAAATATGAACACATTATCAAAGAGATAGTGTAAAATCTGTAGACTAATGAACTGCACTGTAAAATTCTAGCAAACAAGCTAATTTATTTTTACTTATGAAAAAGGGTGTTGTAAGATATGTGTCACCTTTTGTTAAATTATTGCTGCTACTAGCATGTTGGTTATGTAGTCTGGTTTTCTGAGCACTAGTCATATTTAACAATCATACATGATAAGGGAGTTCAGAAAACTGTGGGAAGAGAAAAAGTAAGCCTGAAAATAAGGAAACAACTCCAAATCAGGGTCTAACTAAGGAAGAAGTCACACAAAAAACACAATTTCTTCAATTTTGCATCTTGTGATATCTGCATAGATCTCTTAGCCAGACACCTACTGACGTATGCTTAAATAAGAAACCCATCTGAATGTCAGGTTTTTCTCAAATACTGCTTTCCTTTCATTTAATCTGGTTGCAAGAATGCCACAAAAGCATTATTAAAATAGAATGACACTAACAAAGAAAACATAATTACAGTTGTACTCCCAGTGAATTCTGCCTAAAGCTATTTCTCTACATCCCAGATTGTGAAATTGAAAATTATTTCCTGCTCAGATTTGTGTCATTTTCAGTAATATCAAGTAGCTTGACAGGTGTTGCAGCATTTCTGACTTATACAACATTAAGAAAATAAGCTACTTACACAGGTTAGTGATACACAACTTGAAGATCTAATGCATAATGTATGTTGTTGCATTGAGGTGAAAAGTGATGAAATAAAGAAGTTCATGCTGAGATTGTCTACCTGCCCCTCTACTTCTATTAGGCTGCCTTTTGTTAAGTAACTGATTCTAGCTACAGTGTCAGCAAAAATAAATAAAAATAAGTCTAGATAATGAATGCATTCATACTTGTTATGGATGTGTTATCAGTCACAGCTAAGCAATTTCACATGCCACCCAGAAAACAAAGTTCAGAAGTTGGACACTGGAAGTTTGATCAGAAGTGCTAAATTAGCTAATCATTCAAGCATAATATTTAAATGTAACTTATAATGCTGATTAAGAGTTGGATCACTACCAAAAAGCAAAAGCTGTTATTGCAAAAGATAAACTGGTGCTCTTTTTTGAGGCAGTCAGAAAGTAAGAGATCAAAGTACCCCCATTGTAAGTCTGGGTAGATATATTACAATGGTATATGTCCACAGTATATTTTGTGTTTCATTAAAATGATATCATGATAGCAAATAACTTACTGTAAAAATGAAATTACTCAACAACGGCAGCTAATTATTGGGGTGCAATTATTGATTTACTTGTTCACAAGTAAATATAGGCTGGTCCATGGAACCTTTCCAGTTATGACTCAGATAAAGGCAAAAGATTACAAATAAGATAAATGCAATTCGGAATTACAGAATTATTCAGTGTAGCAGGAATAACAATTCTGAATAAGTTACAAATCATTTTTTATGTTTTTTTTGCCCCTTGTACCTGCTGATCATCAAGACCCGTTCATCCAATCATCCATACTATCCCATTATACTCTGAGTGCAGAGGCAAAAGCCAGTCAATTAATGGACTATCACCCAAGAAACTATGAAGGGTGGGTACTTCTTTCTCTGTAGGTCTCTAGCTCCTGAGGCTACCCTGTCCTCCATCTATAGACCAGGAATACAATGTCAAGTCCATTGATGCATGCATGCATCCACACATGTCCCAGGTACAATGCTGCTTAGAGATTCCTCTATTAAGCCACCCAAATGCACCTTGGTGCATTCTCCTTGTCTGTGCTAGGTCCCACCAGTGTTGTGGGATAAGCAACCGTTCCTTCCTTCAGAATGGGTGAACTGCAGCAAACTCTCACTCCCATCCATCCCAGCTGCTTCCTTCCATCTTCTGGGATGTTACTTGAGCCAAGTTCAAATGGGTTGCAGTCACAGCATTATTCCTCTTCACAACGCATGCAGTAGTTACAAAGATCACATTAACTTGAACACTTACATGACTTAAAGCAAGTATCACCAATACGAAAATATAATAATAATGACTCAGAATAATGCAGGAGCATTAGAACTGCTATTCCATCCATAACCCCTTTCCCCCATTTTTGCACATGGGGTTGGGATGTCACTCCAACAGTGACAATCATCTAGAACCAAGTTTGCATCACTGGATGGCTAGCCATGCCACAGTAGTTCTTCCACACCATACATTTCCTTGCACACTCACACCTATCAGGGCTGGACTTTGGTCAACTGGTGCCCTAGGCAAACAGGCTCCACAGTGCCCCTCCAGACCACCTGGTGCCCCCATCTTGGTCTACCTACACCATCCATATTACTGGAAAAGCTCCCCTGCTACAGCAGTGCCCTAGGCGGCCACCTAGTTTGCTTATCCCTAAGGCTGGCTATGACACCTATGGACAATTTAGTGTGCCCAGTTCACCTACTGCATGTCTTTGGAATGTGTGAGGTAACTGTAGCACCTGGAGTAAAACCATTCAAACACAGACTCTGCACAGAAGGCAGCCCAGCCAAGAATCGAACTGAGAAACCTCTTTCTGTGAGGTGACAATGCTATCTACTGTGTCACTGTGCCACCCCCTAAGAACTGCTATTGTTATCATTTAACAATATCTGCTGTGCATATACTCAGATAATGTTGATTCCTTTTTTAGTATTCTCCAGGCTGAATCTGGAAATGGTCCATCAGGATCGGAATTCTACCATGGTTAATAGAAAGAAAGAAAGAAAGAAAGAAAGAAAGAAAGAAAGAAAGAAAGAAAGAAAGAAAGAAAGAAAGAATCTATAAAGGAAAAAAATATATGTTTTTTAGTGTTGGGGCATTGTTTTTCTTTAAGTTCACTAAACATAACTATTAAATCAGGATGTCTTTCCTAAAAAACAAAAACTTTCTAACTGCACAATGCTGAGGTCATCAGCTTTGGTAGTAGGCAGTCTTTACAGTGGTTCATGTTTGACATGACTGGGGTATGTATTTTAATTATAACGGAAGTGGTTAGTGGATATTTGACCTCCAAGCCCACCTTCCACATCCTTTTCAGTTGGTAGCTCTTCAAGCAGTAGCATGCAAAGTTGTAGTGAGAATACAAGCAATGCCAAGATGCTCGTTGTATGTCTTTGTGACAGAACTGTACTTAGAATATGAGCAATGCAGTGAGAATACGAGCAATGCCAAGATGCTCAGTGTACGACTTTGTATGTACTTCAGTGTTCACATGGATGTGCTTTTTCTTCATTCATTGTATAGTTTAATTCATTTACTGGAAGGAAACATATAGCAGACATTTTGTTCATGTTTCTTCTGTGCAGATAACACAGTGAAAATTTGTTAATACACTAATGAGAGTTAGTCAATACTAGTAAACATCAATTAAGAGTGAGATTCAGTTATGTTTAATTGTTTTAATGCTGTTGTTTGTGTTTAGGGTATTACATGTTTTAATTAAACACGTTTTATTGCATTTTTGCATTTATCTTTGATTCTAATATGAAATATGTAATTTTATTATATATCATTTGGTATATGGTTCCATGGTGTAATAGTTAGCACTGTAGACTCTGAATCCAGTGACCTGAGTTCAAATATCAATGGAACCTGTTGTGTCTTCAGTTTGGATGGTGCAGTGGTACAGAGGTTAGCATTGTTGCCTCATATCAAGAGATTCTCTGGTTCGATTTTCAGCTGGGGTGCCTTCTGTGTGGAGTCTGCAAGTCTTCCCTGCGTTTCTGTGGGTTTCTTCCCACAAAACAAATACATGCATCTGGAGTATTTCTCCCTGGGCCTCTGCTGAAAATTGGTTTGTTCCATGTCAGACTTTCCCGGTGAACAAGTGTTAAATAAATAAATAAATAAAATGCAGCTTTTCTTAATTAGTTAGAATTTCTAAAAATATATTCACCAGAGCTAAGTATAAGTGATCATAGTGTTTGAGATTTTAGTCAATATATTTATTTGCCTTATGGGTTCATTAAATACTTATAGACTGGGGATCTGCTTATGCAAGGTTTTCTAGTTATACGTGAGCAGTATAACAAACTGTTCAAATCAAATGCATTGCATTTAAGTGTGCTATGTGTGTAAATTGTGAAAAGCTTAGTGACAAAAAGAAATATTAGCAATAAAGAATGATAATATGTCTGAAATATGTACATGCAAATTTAAAACAAACTCTGCACAAACAACATGAGTTTGTAAGGGAATGGCTAGAGCATGACAAAACAAGAAGCATTATGAATATAAACAAAATGTTGTGTGAAGATAGCATGAATCAGTAACAGTAGTAATAATAACAGAGTGCAGAGTATAAGGAAATTAGGAAGGGATGGTTAGAGTAAGGCAGGAAGAAGAGGAAGCAGAGCACAAAATGTAAAAGATGGCAAAAGTTAGGAAAGGCCACAGGTAAATTAACTATATACATTGTATTCAATTTAGAAGAAATGTTACATATTAGTGTAGGGACAAATGTGTCTGACTAGTCAAGGGGAGAGCAAGGGAGTAGGTGATGTGTCAAGAGGGAAAGCATTTGCAAATTGATTCAGGCTTAAGTTTTTAAGCTGAGCACAGAATGAGGGGTATGAAGTGAGGTCTTTATGATTGGAGGGATTCCCAGAGTGTGGGGCTTAGGATGGAGAAGGCATGGTTAGTACAATGAAGGCTGGTTCAGGGACTTTGAAGAAGTGGGCTAGAGTGGTTTAGATTTCTTCGACTGATACTAGGAGGGTGTTCTGAATGGGTTGTTTGGGAGCAAAGGACAAAAGTGTTCTTTGAGGAGCTTCTAGAGTTGGTAACCAAGAAGCAGGTTGGTACATTGTTGGACAAGCTTTATTAAGTAGGATACAATAATGCTTATTTCTAGGAGGGAGGCTAATAAAATGTTGGATAAACTTGTTTATAGTTTGGACGGTGGAGATATTTTTCTTCAATGTTGCTGCAACTGTGGTAGTAGAATGCCTTTGTCAATGGCCTTTATCGGTGGTCTGAAGAGAAAAGGGAACATTTTATAGCACCAAAATAAAAGGAAGTTTATTTTCTTCTGTATTTGTTCTAGGTGAACGTGAAAGTTCAGTGTGAGATCAAGACACATACCAAGGAATTTGAAGGAGATGACTTGATCAATGGGGTTGTCAAGATGGGCATGGAAAAGAAGTGATTGAGAGTTATTCAGACATTTAGGAGAGGTACCAAACAACATTACTTTAGTTTTGAAAGTGCTCAGAACTGGCTTTCTGCTATTAAGCCAGTTCATAAGAAAAAGGAAGTCAGCTTGTAGTATTTGCTATATGGCAGAAGAGGTCAGATTTGAGTGAACTAAGACCATGTCATCAGAATAAAATAATTGAGAGACATGAGGAAGGTCAACTGGTAGTTTATTAATGAAATCGGAAGAAAGTCACAAAGCTGTAAGAAATGGAAAAATAAAGAGCTGCAGACTGCAAATGAACAATAATATGCGGCAAGCCTGTTAAAGACAATGGTGGACAGACAAAGAGTACAAGAAGCAGAAGAAATACTCTATGAAAGGTGCTTGTTAGTTGGTGACTCCCTTCCTTCACATTTTGGTAGGAAACTACCAACATTTAACAAAGAAAGAATAACAGAGTTATTACTTAGGGAAATAAAGTTATATGTTAAAGATGTTCTATAAATTGACATCTAAGATATCAAAATGCACACATATTTGTATTATAGTGGGAACAAATGACCTGTATTATGTCCCATTGCTACATATGAAAGATGCAGATTTTAAAATATCAAAAACATGAAAAAGAAGAAAGTAGAACCTTTTGTGAAATACCACCAAGCCATCAGTTTAGTGACTAAAAACTCTATAATCCTTGATTAAGGAGCAGAGATATTTTAATGCTTTTCCTGTAACCACCTTCTGGGAAGAAATGAATTTAGGGGAACATTTGTTCTCTTTTTATAAATGTCATCTGAAAAAAGGGAGAATAAAAGCCTACATAATGAATTTTGAGATAATGCCTGCAATAATCAGCACAGATACTACCGTGGAGATAATGCCTGCAATAATCAGCACAGATACTACCGTGGAGATAATGCCTGCAATAATCAGCACAGATACTACTGCAGAAGCAATGCATGTAATAATCAGCACAGATACTACTGCAGAGATAATGCATGTAATACTTAGCATAGATACTACTGCAGAGATAATGCATGTAATAATCAGCACAGATACTACTGCAGAAGCAATGCATGTAATAATCAGCACAGATACTACTGCGGAGATAATGCCTGCAATAATCAGCACAGATACTACTGTAGAGATAATGCTTGTAATAATCAGCATAGATACATATTACTGCAGAGATAATGTATGTAATAATCACTACAGATACTACTGCAGAGATAATGCCTGTAATAATCAGCACATATACTACTGCAGAGATAATGCTTGTAATAATCAGCACATATACTACTGCGGAGATAATGCATGTAATATTCAGCACAGATACTACTGCGGAGATAATACATGTAATAATCAGCACAGATACTGCTGCAGAAGCAATGCATGTAATAATCAGCAACATCAGCACATAAAAGGAATGCAGGATTGTTGCTGCATACAGGAATGCCAACTTCAATGTACTACAACACATTACAATTCTTGAAGAAATCATTAGCATTATAAATAATCAACCAAGAATAATTTTATGGCACTTCAACTATCCCTACATCCATTGTGTGGATGTCACATATAAAACTTGATGTGATGGTTATTTTTTAGATATTGCTCGCTATCACCATATTATACAAACTGTGTTGACTCTCACTTGTAGAAAAAAAAAACTTGGATTTAGTATTGGTTAATCAAAACAAAATGACGTAATATTTAAAACGGTGGAATTTGTGGGAACATATAACCATGTAGCAACTGAATTTTGTTTAGAATATATTGACTGCATCAACAAGAAAATTACATTAATAGATAAATAGATTAAACAAGGAAATTTTACTTAAAAAGTTAATGACCTTCCCTTGGGACAAAAAAAATAAATAAACTTAGTAATCCATATGGTGGTTGGAAGCTTCTGTTAAAAACACGACGACAACAACCAACAATAGCTACAGATAAAAATAACAATAGATTCACTACAAAGCCATCGTGGGAGAATAAGTTAAACAGATTGCTAGCTAAAAAGAAACATTGAACACACTATTTAGAAGACATAATAATCTTTACTGTAAAGCTAGATAATTGGAAACAAAGATCTAAAGAAAGCAATAGTGAAAAAGAAAAAATATGAATAAGATTTGCTTAAAGAGATAACTACAATTACTTGTACAAGTACGTAAACTCACAAATAAATAATTTTGAATAAAACTCTGGTAGCTGCCTCAGAAGAGAGAGAAGAACTGTTTAACAACTATTTTGTAAATGTCAGTCTAGTAACCTCAATGTCATAAAATAGTTTACCTAGAAATGATCAAAGCATGCTCCTTCAACTCAGCTATTACTGAAAGATGAATATTGGAAAATAGTGAGCCATCCCCAAACAAAAACACACAAATATATTTTTGTAGGGGGCAAGCCCTCCCACCTGCAACCCCCATGGGGGGGGGCTACACCCCACATAACCCAAAATTATATATATCAATTCCATTGTCACAACACAATGGAGAAAAGTGAAAAACAATCCCCGAAAAGTACTCTGCCAGTTCACACAACCCAACACTGTGGTGAAACTCACCACAATATTACATTTATGAACTAATGTCACTTGTCCACTAATGCTGCAATGACCTGTAACTATCCCTTATAATATTATTAGTCAGCTTAGAATATGTGAACTACCCAGTTATACCAGTACAGGATGGTATGAAATCTCTTGAAAAAAATAAAAAAAACATATTCAATGGGCCTGGATGGAACCCATAGTCAACTAAATAATAAGATATCAAGAAAATTAGATCTTACTAACATAAATGTTTGATGAGCTTCTCCTTGGAGGAAATGTCCATGATGACTGCACTAAATCATTATAAAGATAGAAAAAGAGGCAATGCTTCTGGTTATCACCCAATCAGTTTGACTTGCTTAATTTGAAAATGTTTTGAATGCTGTTGTTTACAACACCTAATTAGGAAAAGAAATTATGGGCCCAATATTGATGAATGCAAGTATGGGTTCATGAGTGGAAAATCTGTACTATACAACAATTTATGATAACATCTCCAAAGTAAGTGATATATGAAATGGGTGTTCAGTTATATATCTTGATGTAACTGAAGTGTGCAGCACCATGTTCTATGACCAGATAACAGGGAAGCTATCCAAGCTAAATATCAATCCCTCTATTAACATATAGATGGAATTTTAGTTAATATCAAGATAGCAAGCAGGTATAGTGCCGGGTACTTATTCATCTTGGTTGATATTAAATTTGGGGTTCCTTACAGATCCACTTTTGGCCAAATATTATTTAAGGTATTTAGGGTCATTTTACTGAGTTCTGAATATTTTTGAGTTTTTAAGTTTGCTGATGAGTTTAAAAGTGTTATATTAAAGTCAAAAGAAGATATTTTTGTTAAACATCTATTTGGATCAGATTAAAATATAGTCAGATGTCAATGATATGAAATCCAATATTAAAAAGAGAAAGTGGTTTTATTTGATCTTAATTTAGACTTGCATATTAGATTAAGCAGTGAGCACCTGCAAATAAGTGAACAAATATAGAATTTGCGAATTTCCATTAGCAAGAGACTCTCTTTTAAATATCATATAAAAGAAATAAAGAATAAAGCAACTGAGAAACATGTGATTAATAGTGAAAACAATAACCCACAGAAATAAAACTATTATGTCCATCAGAGAAGTATGTAAGAGTGGTACAGGATATGTACGAGGGTAGTATGACAGCAGTGAGGTCTGCAGTGGGAGTGACGGATGCGTTTAAGGTGGAGGTGGGGTTACATCAAGGATCAGCTCTGAGCCCTTTCTTATTTGCAATGGTGATGGACAGGTTGACAGATGAGATCAGACAGCAGTCCCCATGGAATATGATGTTTGCAGATGACATTGTGATCTGCAGTGAGAGTAGGGAACAGGTGGAGGAGACCCTGGAGATTTGGAGATATGTTCTAGAGAGAAGAGGAATGAAGGTCAGCAGGACTAAGACAGAATATATGTGTGTGAATGAGAGGGAGGATAGAAGAATGGTGAGGATGCAAGGAGTAGAGGTTGCGAAGGTGGATGAGTTTAAATACTTGGGGTCAATAGTTCAGAGTAACGGTGAGTGTGGAAGAGAGGTGAAGAAGAGAGTACAGGCAGGATGGAGTGGGTGGAGAAGAGTGTCAGGAGTGATTTGTGACAGACGAGTACCTGTAAGAGTGAAAGGGAAGGTCTACAAGAAGGTAGTGAGACCAGCTATGTTATATGGGTTGGAGACAGTGGCATTGACAAAAAGGCAGGAGTTTGAGCTGGATGTGGCAGAGTTAAAGATGTTAAGATTTGCACTGGGTGTGACGAGGGTGGACAGGATTAGAAATAAGTATATTAGAGGGTCAGCCCAGGTTGGAAGGTTTGGAGACAAAGCCAGAGAGGCAAGATCATGTTGGTTTGGACATGTGCTGAGGAGGGATGTTGAGTATATTGGGAAAAAGATGCTAAGGATGAAGCTACCAGGTAACAGGAAAAGAGGAAGGCCTAAGATAAGGTTTATGGATGTGGTGAGAGAGGACATGCAGGTGGTTAGTGTGACAGAGCAAGATGAAGAGGACAGGAAGAAATGGAAACAGGTGATCCGCTGTGGCGACCCCTAATGGGAACAGCCGAAAGAAGATAATGATGATGTCCATGTTATACAAGTCATCAGTAAGACATACAATGGAATATAATTTAGTTTCTTTACCTTGTTACAATTTGATTTGGAACAATTAGAAGATATCTAAGGTATATTTACAAATAAAAATACTAATAAGATGAGTTAAGAACACTATTTTAATAGTCTAAAAGAATTAAATATTTTTAAAGCACTATTAAATACCCAATTAAAATATTATTTGGAAAGTCCTTGGATACACAGTATTATAAAAATTGGTGCAGGGTACACTGCATAGGGTGGACATTAACAAACACAAGATATATGTTTATAACTTAACCTATTCATGGATTGAGGAATGATCTACCTCTTGAAGTAAGAAGTGCACGAGCCCTAACAAAATGCAAAAATAAATTAGATGATTATATTTAGAGTAGACAACATACATTTTGAATGAAGGAAGCTGCATTTTTAAAGGGGTCATGCAACACAATTAGCATGAGCAAAAAACATGAAATATATGAAACTTAATTAAAAGACTGTTTACAGGGTATAATGTTTTATTGCTTCTTTTTCTTTATCTATGTGTCTTGCCAGACCTAAAACATGAAGCAAGCATCTAATGTACTCACACTAAATTGTATTTAGTTAAGCCACATGTGAAGCAGACATTAGTCTACACATGTATGTCAACAGCATGCAGTCTTACTAGCTGTGACCATTATGTATGTTTAGTTTGATTTCCAGCCCCAAAGTTCAGTCTGATTTGTTCACACCTACTAATATATGGCTTGAATGTCATACATCACATTTGTATTAGAATGTACACCTTATTGCTGTATTTAACATGATTTGCCCATGCAGTCCCTAAACGTTAACTCCTTCACTTTGATACTGATAACTTGCTTCATGGAATCATAGTTCAGTGTAAATGGTACTACAGGGTCAGGCAGTTTGCAAACAGACGATTACTTTCTACTTGTAGATATTCCTCCTTATGTGTGTTTGTAAACTCTGACCTACAATGCTTGACTCTAGGTATGGATGTACATTCCATTGGCCCTGACAGCAGACACACTATACCCATAATAAAGAGATACTAGGAAAATATTGCTGGGTTCAGTGCAAACTTCTCCCCCCCCAAAAAGAGATAGAGATACCCAGCCCCCCGAGCCCCAAACATCTCCCAAGTGAGAACTGCTCTCTCCTCTCCAAAGCAAAAACACAGCATCCATGGGACTTTGATGGTGTCCCGGCTGTACTCTCCTCGAACTCAATGAAATTAAACCCACACAACTAGGACAGCTTAATCATCATCTTACCTTACCTCTGGATACATACCCAGGTGGCGCACTGCACTGTGTGTCCCCACTCACAAAGGCTGTGCCTCCACCGACCTGAAATTACCGGACCATTAGCTAATTCAAATGAATAGCTAATCCAGTGGATGAAAAACTTTTGGATGAGTAAAGACTATTGAATGAAATCAAATGTTCATTCAAGATCAATAACTACAACACCAGTAAGAAGGCCTTCATCCATAATGCAGTACATGATGTCAGTAGCAGAATATAGTATATTTAGATTGCCATACATGTTTATGAGTTGCAGGCAACTGCTATCGCAAGCAACTGTGTGAGCAGCCACAGCCATTCACAGGGTTTACTAAGCAAGGGGATCGGGGAAGTAAATAGATTGACATGCCTTTGTTCTATATCAAATAAACACAGACACACACACACACACACACACACACACACACACACACACACACACACACACACACACACACACACATGCAATTTAGAAGTCATCAACTGACCTATCACATGTCAATTGAACTATCACATGTTTTTGAGATGTGGGAGGAAACCAGAGTAACCCAGTTATATAATCATAGAGGGTACATGCAAAGTCTGCACAGAAAACACCGCAAACATGAGATAAACAAAGGAAACTCTGTTTGGGAGGCAAAAATGCCATCCACTTCAAGATTGCCCTGCCTAAACCCATAATGTGCAGAGCTGAGTAGTCCAGTTTGTAATCATACTCCAGTTTCTATATACAAACTACAGTTAATGATATTTTCACTAAGGGCTGCAATCTGAAGCTTAATGTGAAATTTGATGTAAGGTTGGGTACTTTTGTTACAGGATTTATAACAGCTGAAATCCAGGCTAATGCGTGTTACCAGAGATACATTACAGGATGTTGATGTGAATCAGTTTTAAAATGAGAGTAACATTTTTCAAGAAGTGTACACGTAGTCCTGTTGGTGAGCCTGAGGATCTGTTTGGTAAGAATGAGAGGATTTTGACAATGGATATTTCAGAGAACAGTCTAAAGTAAAATGTGGACAGAGATTTTTATCATGTGAAGATACTCTGTGGTTAGCAGAAACCTGCAGTGAAAATGGTTCACTCAAAAATAAATCTTTCAGAGTGTTCATGGTAAGCTTGAAAGTTAGGGGAGGGGCAAACCTAGACGTGTATGATCTTGAGTCACCTAGCAGTAGTCTAATTTCTGACCAACAATATTTATATTTAGATATATAGTTTATATTTTCTGTATCTACCATGATTCTAGGCAATTGTCTTTGGTCAAAAACTGTTTTGGTGATTTGGAAATGGATCCAGTAGTTAGTGACTAGGTAATTTATGCAGGCAACAAATTGGCCTTCTATCACCATGTATCCACTATTGTAAGAACATTGTTTTTCATTGCTAAGCTTATTAGTAAGGGTATGGTGTCCAGGTCCAGGGTTGTCCTCGTTCAATTGTAGTGCACACTCATCGGCCATTCACTGAATATAATTCTCCCCTCCTTGGGTATGTATTTGTCTAAACATATGACACAACTTGAATGCCTGCAGTGCTTTCTTTCTATGAAAATCAGGGGCCATACCTGGGTTTAGACACCAGCAAGCCCTGAGATCCCGGGGGGGGGGGGGGGGCTGACCACAGTAAATTATAATGTTGATATTTTCTTATATTTGTCAATCCAGCAAAAACCAGAACAATATCCTTTTATACAATAAGTATAATACAATATGATTAATAAGTCAAGTGAGCAATAGTTGTGAAGATTCCTAAGGCCTGAGACTTATATTTCTTTAAAACTCAAAGACATCTCTGAATGTAATTACAGAATTATGTAGGCATCTGCATTGTCAAATAGCAGACTTCATGATTTCATTGAATGTCTTACTGCTGACATGTCCTTCTTAAATACCTCTCAACCATCCCTGATTTTACAAAATATCACTATTTGCCTCATATTTTGCTATATCCTTTGTAAAAGTTTTGATTTTCTGGTAAATAGTTGGAAATTACAGTCAGTCAATAATGACAAACATTAGAGTTTCATACTTTTTATTGTTTTGAAAATGCATGTTGAAATAACACACATTGTTCTATTAACTTTTTAAGTAGATTTGACTAATATTTAAAACTGTTCCTGATTTTGGGCATCTATCCCCCATTATTTTTGACTTTGTCCTTATTAGTTGAGCAAAGAAGTTGAGAGCTATGTCCCCTTGACTTGGTTTAATCCTGAGTGTGGTTATTCTCTCCACTAAACCTAATATGCACATTAATCTATTAACAAGGGTGCCATTTTGGAAGAGGCAAAAAAGTGACAAAAGCGACACCTTTTTCTCCACCCTTTGTCTAGCTTACTTCACCTCTCCTTTGCCATGTGTATTATATGATATAATATAAATGGTACATCTGCTCATCACTGCAGAAAAGTATAATGTGTCTAATTTTTTTCTAATCTCTGTCATACGTAATCATGTCACGTTGAATACATTGTCTGAACAAAACTGCATGTCTTGAGGTGGTAATTATAGAGTTTTCAGTGTTCAAGTTTGTAAAGTAATTTTCCTGATACACTTTAAGTTTTCCAGACAGAATGCAAAAAATAAGCATGTGGCAACCCTGTTGGTTAATTATGATTGGTAGTCCAGTTCATTCTGCATTATTGGTGATACTTTGACTCCATTAATTAAGCTTGAAGTCTCACTAACCATTCAGCCTTCCAAAGCCTCCTGATTCTATTAATCTTGCTAATGTCATCTGACCTCTTTTTTGCTTCAGTGGTCCACCAGACCAATTTTTTCCAAACACCTCTGATTCTGTTAATCTGATTGTGGCCCTCAAGTTCAGTTCATTGTATAAAGTATCTAGCTCCGTTAATCCTGTTAGACTCACTGGTTTTCTAAATTGTGTTGAAATCCCTTCCCATTATTCCTGTCAGGGAGGGGAACTCATATTATTCATTCAGGCCCCAAAACAGTAATTTCTCTGGGGATGTAGTCTGGCTTCTTTACCTTTTCTAAATCTAATCTGATTCCATTAATTCTGCTTTGGCTTCATGGCTTTGCTAATCCTACGGGGTTTTGAAATACTGTAAAGGTGACCCTTCTATTCATTCATATATTAGAACCCATTAATGCGCAATAATATTTCACTATATATCTTACTGAGAAATAGCAATTAATTTAATGAGATGTATTTCATTGCTTTTTTTTGGTCTGGATGAATACAAAATAAGTGCTTTTTCTCCCCGTTTGTGATTTTCATGGACATGATATCAAAGATCAGCCAAAGTCTGGAGTATATCTAGTTTATGAACATATGATATCTCTGTGGATTGTCATCCTCAAGTAACAGTGATCTTTAAAATATACTGGAGAGTTTTTTGCTGAGTGAAGATTAATTGCAATGAAAATCAATACTTCCAAATCAGCAGTCATAGTTTTATCCAAAAGGAGTTGCTTAGTATGTAAGGGTGGTAGAGACCAATTAATTCTGAGGAAATTTTAAGCAGCTGGCAGCCATTTTCATGACAAAGGGTAGAAGGGATGGGGATAATGACTAATTAACGTATTTCCCCATCCTCATCTATGGTCACGAGCTTTGTGTTTTGATTGAAAGGATGAGATCACAAATACAAGAAGCAGAAATGAAGTCCCTTTAAAGGCTATCTGACCTCATCCTTTATGACAAAAACAAAAGTTTGGTAGTTTGGGGAAATCTTGAATTGTGTCCACAGATCACCCCCTGTTGAGAGGAATCAGTTGATTTCATTTAGAGTCATTTGAGTGTGCAACCCATGTACCTCACACATGACATGCCTGAAGCATAGTCCACTAGGATGAGGTTCTGGGTAGACCCAGGACATGTAGGAGAGATTACATGTTTCAACTCGTCTAGGAATGTCTGTGAATTACATGATTCAGGGTGACATTTGCATTCTGCCAAGGTCTGCAGCTGAGATATCACATAATAACTCATCTGCCCTGGTCCCTTGAATTTGACCTTTCTTTCACTCTCTAGCACATTTAAGAAAAACAGTTTAGATGTTAACATGCTTGACTGTCTCCTAATCAAGTTCTTCCACCAATACTGAGACTGTTGTTAGGACAGAAGAGTCTGGATTTCCCTTATTACCTTCTTACCACTATAACACTCACCTGGACAAGAAGTTTAGTAAGTAGATGGATAGATGGATGATATTGCAGAACTCCTGTATACTTCCAATTTGCCCAGGCTTGATCTCATTTGTAAAAAAAGCACAAACATCGAAACCGTACCAGCCGCAATGAGTTTAATGCTCCAAAATGCGAACAATGTTTGACACACAAACAACTAAGCGCTTTTGCCAAGGTAAAAAAACCATAGGCATCCTCAGAGTTGGTCGTACAATTACATTCTCCACTTTAAATACACAATTGAATTGTCTACAGCCAATACCAATTAAATAATTAGTACTAGAAAACCCACTGATACTACCCAAACAGATTATTTTGAAACCCAAAAATTAACATTAAACTTACAGCTTCATTCATACAACCATTAAGAAAAAAACTAGTGTAAATATTGATAATACTTGTTAAAATACACCAGTATTGTTTCCTGGCCATAATTTAACTACTTTAACACAATAATGATAAAATTGATTGTTAAAACACTTTATTGTGTTTAATTTTCAAGAATGGCTTTATTGAAATAAAATCATTCAAACCTGGGGGGACAGTAGCATTGTTCTGTAATTGCCACATTGACTCACGGGCTTCCAATACTGATTCCCAATCACCCTCCCCCACACATTATCAGCCATTCTATCAATAACAAAAAATAAAAATTTATTAAAATTGGCACACTTACTAGAATGAAAATACAGGTAATTTTTCAAATATGTCTAAATGTGGGAGTTGCAAGAATTGCTAATAGATTCATAGGTTCATAGGTAGGTACTGGGCTATCTGCCCAAAGGCATATATTAGCCCAGCCATGTTGTGCGGTATTCACTGCCCCTTTGGTTAGTTCCCTAGGCCCTAGATCTAGCAGCTAGTACCCTTGGCCCCTATCTAGTAGAGCTGTTGGTATGATCCCTGATGTGAATTTTCTGTTACCCATCCACTCGTCAAGGTTCCTCTTGAAGAGTGATAGTGAGGGGCTCTGTCTTATGTAGATTGGGACCTTGTTCCATAGCAAGGGAAGTCTTTGCGAAGTGAATCTATCCCTCCAGCATGTTCTATTCATTGTTGTGCTGAGGTTTATATCCCTAGAGTGTGTAGCTCAAGTAGATTTTGTTTTGCTAAGATAGATCATGTTCAATAGTTCTGGGTTGGACATGGCTCTGTATGTTAGACAGAGATTGCCTCTGAGAAGGCGGTATGCAACAGAGAAAAGCCTTAGTTTTTTTCAATCGTGCTGCATAGGGCAAGTGCTTGAGGCCAATAATCCTCTTAGTGAGGTACCTCTGTGGTCTCTCCAGCTGCTGGAGATGCCTAGCCAGGTACATTCCAATTGGTGCATTGTACTCAATAATGGGTCTGATGAGGGAAGAGTAGAGGGGCACCACTACATCCATAGATCTTGATGCGAACCCTTTCGTGATCAGATGGGTCACATAGAAGGATTTTCTAACCACCTTGGCAACATGGTTATCAAAGGAAAGCTGACTATCTACTTGGGTCCCTAGATCCCATATTACTTCTTCAGATTTCAGGGGGTTACCTCCTATGTGGTAGTTCATGGGTACTCTGGTTTTTCCAAAGGGGATTACTACACATTTTTTAGCATTTAGTTTGAGACCATGGCTTTGACACCATGCATCAGTCTCATTAAGGCCCTTCTGGAGGATATCCATGTCGGCCTGAGACTCTATTATAGCACCCAGTTTGAAGTTGTCTGCAAACTTGGTCAGCCACAGCCCTTCAGTGCTTGCCTGTACTTCTGAGAAGTATATGCCAAACAGGAGGGGACTTAGGACAGAGCCCTGAGGCACACCGCTCATTCGGACATAGATCCCGCTACTCTTACTTTGTGGGATCTGTCTGAGAGCCAGTTTGCGATCCATCTTGTGACGTAAGGGCTTATGCCCAGGTTGGTGAGTTTATCAATAATACCCAAATGGGGAATGGTGTCAAATGCTTTAGCAAGGTCAAGGTAAGCCATGTGTACCTCCTTTCCCTTATCTATAGCCTGAGTAACTGTCTCAAAGAAGTCCACCAGGTTCAGGAGGCATGATCTGCCCTTGACGAAGCCGAACTGGGTGGGGTCAAGTGTTTGGAGGCTCCCAATCTCTCCATTTATGAGTTCCATAATGATTCGCTCCATTGCCTTACAGATCAGACTGGTCAGGCTTATTGGTCGGTAGTTCCCAGGGTCAGTTGGGGGCCCACGCTTGTGCAGCAGAACCACCGTTGATGTGCACCATTCTATGGGCACATATCCTGTCAAGAGGCTGAGACTGAACAGAGTATTCAGATGCGGGGTTAATTCACTTTGGAGTTTGCGTATGACACAGCCCGGGACACCATCTGGTCCCATGGAGGCAGTGTTTTTAGCTTTAGATAGAGCCTTATTAACCAACGTATCAGTAATAATTGGAGTTACACAATCCCCTGGAATAGTAATAGGCCCTGTAGGTGGTGGTGGTGGGGGGGGGGGAATTTGCACTAAACCTATCAGCCAAGATGTTGGCAATGTCAGTGGGGTCAGTGTATTTTGTTCCAATTTGTACTAGCTCAGAACAGACCTGAGCATTGCCATTTAGGTGTTTTACGTAGCCATAGAAGGCCTTATGGTTATCCTTGGCATCCTTGGCAACCTTCTTTTCGAAACTGGCTTTAGTTAACTTGATGAGGGCCCTCAATTTCTTACTAATGCTGATCAGGGATGATTTTTCTACTTGAGATTTGGCCTTTTTTTGTATAAGTCTCCTCCTTTTATTGCATAGTTTGCTTATGGCCGGGGTCCACCAGACGGGTTTCTTCTTGCTTGAGGAAGGAGTCTTGGTTTTATTTGGGATAGCACTGTCCATGCAATCCTGAAGATGTATATAAAGTGCCTTGGTGTAGGATTCCGCATCCTGGATATCATTATATATAGTGAATAGTGAAGCTTTCCACTTCTGACGCAAGTAGTTTGAAGTTTGCTTTGGAAAGGTTTTTTACGATGGTTTCTTTGACTGGGGGAGGTGGAGGGGTGAGGATGTCCAGGGTTATCAGTTTGTGGTCTGATCTGACCAGAGAGGGAGTGATAACGGGTGTGGTACAATGGGCACCCATATTTGTGATGACTAAATCCAATATGTTGCCCCTCTAGTGGGAGAACATACTAGTTGTTCAAGGGCATTTCAATTTATAAATTCTATGAATCGCTGGGCATAGTAGTTAGAACTTTGGTAGTTCACCCAGTCTATACCAGGGTAGTTGAAATCACCCAAAATTATGGTGTTTGGTAGGACCTTTATATTTTCCAATGCCTCAAGGAATGCTGAGTGAGCATCTTGGGACATGGTGGGTGATCTATAACAGGCTACAACTTGAAATGTGGTTTTGCCTGCTGATAGTTGCGCATGGATGATCTCTGGGTCATCATGCTGCGCCACTAACCTGGAGATGTGGGTATCCTTGATGAATATGGATACACCTCCGCCCTTTGTACTGTGATCCGGTAACTGAGGCCAGAAGGTATGATATGAATTGTAACCTGGTAGTGCTGGGGTGCTCTCTGGAGCCCTGAACCAGGTTTCTGTCACTGCACAAACATCGATTTTCTCCTACTGAGGAGTGCCTCGAGTGCATGCATTTTGAGGTTGAGACTTCTGGCATTGAGTAGCATTATCCTTAGTTTTTGGTTACCTGTGCTGGTTATGGTGGTTGGTTTGTCCTTTGAGCCTTGCCTAAAAAGGCACTATGGGAACGGCAAGAGCCTTGGCCAGTATTCGAAAGCCTAGGGGTGACAGGTGCAAACCATCTCTGGTGAAACAGCGAGGCTTGTCTATCATGTAATCCCAGGCAGACAGACAGTGGATCCCCTTAGAATGACACCAGAAGCTTAGCCAATTGTTGAAACTGATAATTTTGTCTTTGAATTGTGGTATCATTCTAGGTGAAGGTAGTATGCTACTCAAGGTTAGGGTCATACCAGCTTGGGCTACATGATCAGAGAGCTCCTCAATGTCTCTTTTCATGTAGTCCAGGGAGGTACATCTTAGATCATTCACACCAACATGTACAATGACAGCATCATACTTGTACTTGTTCTGGAGTGACCTAAGTGCCAGTGTTATTTGGCGGATCCTAGCACCCGACAGGCAGCTGACAGTAACCTTCTCCTTGTTCAGCCTGGTGAGTGGAACATCTGTGTGCCTTACTATAGAGTCTCCTATTGCTAGCATGTTGGGTATGGTGTTTTGCCTTAGGGGCTGTCGTGAGGCACACTGCTGAGGTGAATTATGTGTTTTCTGGCTTGTGTTTGGAGGTGCGGTTGCTTGTTTGTCTGCTTTGGAGGGCACTGTTTCTTTTTCAGATTGGTACCTAGTGCCTCCGAATATGTTTTGTGTATTTATGTGTATGTTTTGCCGGTGCTTGTTTTGTAGATCCAAGTGTGACTGGTGGTGTGCTGCTAGTGTGTCTCTTCTCCTCTTGACTGTCTGTTACAGTCATGGGTTGAGAGCGCTTAGCCTCCAGTCTGGCTGTGTATTTGCATCTCTCACAAGTGTTTGTGTCTAGAGGTAATAGGAGAGGGTTGTCTGTATACATGAGGCAGTTGTGACATTGCCTCAGGATGCCCAGTTCCACCAGATGAACTGGAGAGTACACATGAAGCTGACCTCTGGACATGCTTGGAAGAGTGAGTTTCACTTATCTTGCGGACAGTCGAGGGTCTTATGCTGTATTATAATAGTGTTGTCTAGGAGATTTGGAAAATAATAGTGCTGTCTAGCAGATTTGGACAAGTGCTGATTTGGGTTATGCAAGTGCTGCAATAAGAGCAGTTGATCTGAAGCACTTGAGTTGAGGCTTGCCTAGTTCTAGGGGAAAAATTGCAGCGCAGACTTTGTGGAGCCAGGAATAGTATACCCCAGCTAACCGGCACTGCCCGACGCTGCTCTGTGGGCAAGACCGTGCAAAAAGAGAGTTGCAGGGTTTTAAGAGAGAGAGAGAGAGAGATCAAGGAGTTTGGAATTGACCCAAAATGGCCAATAAAACTACAGTTTCTAGGCAGTAACCACTCCTACAGGGACAGGCAGGCTGCTCAGTGTTAACCACTGCCACTGAGACTTCCCTTTAGCCCAAGTAAGCACTGGCCTCCAAGAAACTTACAAACAGTTCAGAACAGCAACTCTAACTGAACTTTTTTTAAATTATAGAAAGTGGGAAAATAGCAGGATGTTTTTTTTTTTTTTTGTTTAAGGATAGCAGAGACACACAAGTAGCAAACTAATCAGAACAGTGCAATAAATGACCCCAACACATGTGTGCTAGGTCAGAGGCAGGTAAAATGCAATTTTAAGAAAAAACGATTTTAAATTAAGTGCAACAAAAAAATGCAATAAACAGGCTCTAGGTATGTTCTAAATACTGTTTCTAACACAGATATCAACTTTTGCAAGCAAGAAAATGCCGAAAAGTAGGCAGCAATGCAGTTTTTCTAAGAAATAAATCAGAAGAAAATACTTAAAATCTCAAAAGTGGCTCCTTTCTTCTCTCAGTGTTTTCTCCTCTTGGTAGGTGCGTCAGCAACAACTATCAAGCCTGGAAAGATACAAATATATAAATAATGGGCCTTATGTCAGTATTAGTGGTTTTGGCATCTCTGTGAAATGTTCAGGGAAGTGTAATTGTAATACCAGGAGGATGGTATATGTGGCTACCTGTCTTTCCTGCCCCGGTTTTTATATCGGAAAGACTTCCAGGTGATTAAGGGACAGGATTAGTGAACATGTAAGAGCGATCAAAAATAAAGATCCCCACAATGCCCTGTATTTTCATTCTAGTAAGTGTGCCAATTTTAATACATTTTTATTTTTTGTTATTGATAGAATGGCTAATAATGTGTGTGTGTGTGTGTGTGTGTGTGTGTGGGGTGATTAGGAATCAGTATTGGAAGCCCGTGAGTCAATGTTGCAATTACGGACCGATGCTACTGCCCCCCCCAGGTTTGAATGACTTTATTTCAATAAAGCCATTCTTGAAAATTAAACACAATAAAGTGTTTTAACAATCAATTTTATCATTATTGTGTTAAAGTAGTTAAATTATGGCCAGGAAACAATACTGGTGTATTTTAACAAGTATTATCAATATTTACACTAGTTTTTTCTTAATGGTTGTATGAATGAAGTTGTAAGTTTAATGTTAATTTTTGGGTTTCAAAATAATCTGCTTGGGTAGTATCAGTGGGTTTTCAAGTACTAATTATTTAATTGGTATTGGCTGTAGACAATTCAATTGTGTATTTAAAGTGGAGAATGTAATTGTACAAACAACTCTGAGGATGCCTATGTTTTTTTTACCTTGACGAAAGCGCTTAGTTGTTCGTGTGTCAAACATTGTTCGCATTTTGGAGCATTAAACTCATTGTGGCTGGTACGGTTTCGGTGTTTGCACTTTTTTTACTTGTTTTGAGGGTTATTGACCTATTTTTGTTTTATTGATCCCAATTATACAACAAATAATTAATTTCTGATATAGTCATAAGAGACTTAGAGCCCAATTCCAAGAGACCTGCTCTCCGTTTTAGTGACCTGCTCCACTGTAAGCCTACTTTATAGATAGACGATACAGAGTATAAGGGTAAGCCACTAAAATAAGAGGGTTGAAAGAGACAAATTATGAGGAAAAACTGTATGTCTTAGTACATACACACTGAGAATATGAGGAAACGAAATGTACGACATAAAAACATTAAGTTGTCAGGATGTGCTTGGGTGGTGTGAAGTTTAGAAGGAGAGATATCAGGGAAAGTGAAACATACTTGGCTACCATATGTTAAATGAAAGAGACAAAATTACAATATATAATCACAATTTAATTAGTTACATGTAGATTTATTAATTAAAAATAGAAGCTACAGACTCATTCTTTGGTCACATATAACCCTGAAGCACTAAAACTTAGAAAACAATGGAACACAATGCTGAAAAATATTTGGATACAAAGTAAATGTATGTGCTGTTCTTCCAGCTCATTCCATGTAAGTACTTCATCTCTGTTTCAAACCTCATCAGACTATAGCTATAGCAGAGCTCAACATGGAATGGAAACAAACTGGACACTTGGGAAGTGAGTTGTCCATTTGAAATTTCAAGTATGCCCTTCCCTATTTGTGACAATCTAAGTGTTCTGACTCTGGGGACTAGTTCTGCATTTGGAAAGGAACTGACCTAAAATAAGACATGAATGATCTGGGAAAGCTGGAGTTACGAAAGGAAAATGCATTCATGTTATAAAGAAAATAGACACTTCTAGAATGACTGCAAACATTCATGTTATAAAGAAAAATAGACCGGACACTTCTAGAATGACTGCAAACATTCATGTTATAAAGAAAAATAGACCAGACACTTCCAGAATGACTGCAAACATTCATGTTATAAAGAAAAATAGACCGGACACTTCTAGAATGACTGCAAATAGAACAGGCAAGAAAATAAATATGTAAATGATTGATGAAGAGGGTAAAAGAAAAGGTTAAGGTGAAATATGGAAGAGGGGCTTCCTCAACCTAAAAATGTGAAAAAAAAAAAAAAACAGCTTAGGTTCAACAGGAAAAAATAGACACTGGCAATGATGTTTTTATAGTGCTACCATATGAAAAAGGAGGAACCAGATACTGAAGACTCGTCTTTGTCAGATGAAGTAGTTTGTATTGCTCAAAGGTTGATTAAGAGAAAAAAAAAAAAAAATTAATAAAAGAAGAAAAAATATGGGTGAATGAGGTAAATCAATGTAGTAATTTTGTCCGTATCCTTTATTATTTTTTAGTGCCAACAAGATAAATTCTGTGATATGTACGTATACAATTGTGGAATAGACAAATGAACAAAATATATATGTTGTTTGGTTTTCATTTGGAAGATTTATTGATGTCAAATAGAAACAAGGATGCCGTGTGGGCTGGGAAAATAGGGGCATTAGGCACTGAAGAGTGTTTGGATGGGTGTCATGATAACGTAGGGATGTCATATAAGGCTGAATAATACAATTGTAGAAGTGTAACGATCTTTTTGTGGAGATTATGGATAGGTGATCACCTTGTGCAGCTGTGGAATATTTATATTCCCTTACAAATCAGTAAATGTGGAAAATTTCATCAAAATGGAGATGTATTTGACAATGAATGTACTTGCAGTTTTCCTTGGAAGATTTGAACTGCTGTTTGGAAATGAGGAGAAGAAAAAGTTTGGAAAATGTAAAAACGTTATAGAGTATTCTGGAAAGCTTTGAAAATGAATAATAGAAAATAAATCATGTTCAGAAATGTGTATGTCAGTGTGTGAAACAGATTTTCCAGATCAGCAGACAATTAAAATACAAAGTATGAGTATCTAAAGAAATTCATTAACTGTACAAGAAGTGTTAAACATTACGATTGACACTAAAAGGAAATATGGAGGAATCACTATACTATGGCAATCTTATATAGAAACTGGACTGGTAATAGACTTGTTCTTTAGGAAAAATAAAACTGAAGTATATACATCAGTGAAGAAAAGTGAGGTGTCAGTATAAAGGTAAATAAATACTTGGAACTGATAAAGTTTAATACAAAAGTACAGTTTAATCTATAAACAAGTCAATACAAAATGAATGAATGGACAATGAAGTAATGGATAAGAAATCAAAGATTTGTGACATATGGCAGAAAAGAAGCAGTTTCTCCATTGCTAAGTTATAAAAATAAACAGAATGCTGCATGGAGAATCTGAGATGTTAGGATGGTAATGTAAAAGTGCAGGTAGGAATGATGCAGTTAGTGGAAGAATATTTAAGGAAATCATATGAGGTAAATAGAATTCAGTATAGTTGTGTCAGCCAAGATGGATAATGAAGGGTGGATTATATGAGTAAAACACAGCTGAATGTGTGGTTGTGTTTTGAACATGGTTATGGGAGGGAACACAAAGGAATGACTGTATATGGGTTTAAAACATGGCAGTAGAAGAAGTGCACAGTGTATGAGTGAATCTGGCAGACATAAGGGATACAACAGTATTTAGAAGCATATTAAGGTTTATCTAAGAAAAGTGATACAAGTCTGACATTTCAAACTGGCTCCGATTAGATTATAATGTGTTACTTAAGTTAGTTAAAGCATGGGTAGCAAAGCCCTGGGGAAGAGATACTGTTGTAGTTAAACAGAAATAGATAAATGAGATTTTTTATTAATAAGCATGCAAATAAAGAAAATAGAAGAGTGATTGAAATTTAATACATTGTGACATAAATGAAACATAGTGATCTGGATCACATGTATATGTCTGCCATTTGTAAGCCACATGGTTTAGGGTATATTTTTATGAAGTTTATTCAAACGTTGTATAGAAAAGCCTATGATAAATCAATGACTAATGGGTGGAGTGGTATGATAATTTCTAAGACATAGTATGGCAGGAGTTTGCTATTAATGTACTAATTATTCAGGTAAAATCTCTGACTTCTAGACCGGAGAGAGATTGATGGGGTGAATGGGGTGTCCATTTATATTTAGTTATGCAGAGAATGTAATTTTAGCTGTCAGGGAAGATAAGAATGCTTCTTATTTAATGGGCATTGTTTATGCTAAGCTGTAGATTCTGGATTTTGCAATAACAGAGATAGAACTAAAAGAGCTGAGAGTGGTAAAAATTTAGGAGGTAGCTATTACATG
>NC_056727.1:1203257042-1203344542 GCF_019279795.1 Protopterus annectens
ACCATTTCTTTAAGCAAATTATCCTGCAAGCCTCCTGACTGGAGGGTTGTAATTATACATCCATCATTTGTTGTCTCATCTCCATCAAACAGATTTCTTTGAAAGATCTCAGAATCCTGCACACATTATTTGGTCTTCTTATTTGCTTTCTCCTCCATTTCTCTCCTTTCCATCATCTGCATCTCTCTCCATCTGCCTTCCTGTTTTTCCTGGCTGCCTCTGTCTCTAGAATGGAAACAGGAAGTGTTGAAGAATGGGCCCTACATACAACAATGATAAGTAGGTTTTTTATTAATATATATATTACATATTATTTACATATTTACATTTATATTTGTATCTATTTACAAATTTCCATACATTATAAACTTCAATTTAAATACTTCCCTCCACTCTATTATCCACAACCAAAACATTATTTTCTCCAGAACCTTGGCCAAAGCCCATTTTCCATTTTATTTAATTTCATTTAGTCTCTTGTTCCATATAGTCCATGAAGCATAAAATACTACTCTGTTCATTTTCTTCACTTCTTCCTGTTTTCGTGCACCATAATAACCAGATTCTATTATGTCCATATTTATTTGTTCAAATTTTAACAAACTTTTCACTCTATTATCTTTACATATTTCTTTCCACATATTAATAACTCTTTCACATTTCAAAAATACATGCTCAGTAGTATCAAACTGTCCACATTTATTACATATTCTATCTTGCTTTTTTCTTGTATGGCTTATTTGCCTTAACCGGCAATTTTC
The DNA here is from genome assembly GCF_019279795.1 of Protopterus annectens. Lineage (NCBI taxonomy): Eukaryota > Metazoa > Chordata > Ceratodontiformes > Protopteridae > Protopterus > Protopterus annectens. The sequence goes on from NC_056727.1 coordinate 1,203,257,804, forward strand.
TAATAGACAATCTCCATAAAACATCAGCACATTCCTTAATATCTTTATAGTTATTATATCTCATCATTATGGCTTTTTTCCAATCTATTTCTAAATCTTTCCATGAATTAATGCAATAAATTGCTTTCACAATATTTAAGTAACATTCCTTTCTATTCTTCTCACATATATTCTTTATTTTCCATAACACAGTTTTGTTTTGGTACTCTTTCATTTCTTCATTCACAATGCTTTTACTTCTTTTTTTAACTTCAGTTCCTTCCCACAATTCTTTGTATTTATAATATAGTTTCATTTCCATCAAGTTTTTATTTTACTTCATAATTCCTTTTCATTTCTTATATAAAATTAAAGATGCTGCATGTACTATTGGGTTTATTAAACCCAAACCTCCTTGCTCTTCTTTCATATATAGAATCCCTCTCTTTACAGGATTCAGTCTAAAGCCCCATATAAAATAAAATATATTCATCAATAGTTCATTTTCAAACTTAATAGGAATCATTTAGATGTTAGCAACATAAGCAATTTTTCCTATTACTATGATGTTCAACAAGTGTGCTTTTTTCTATCTGAAAATCTGTATGATTTCCAAATATTAGTCATATCCTTTACTTCTTTGAGTACATTATCCCATTGTTGTTATTTGTATTCATTCCTGCCAAATATTATTCCTAATATATTTATATATTTGTCTTTGAACTCGATACCTCCTATCATACCTTCAAAACCAAATCCTTTACTTTTCCCCTTATTTATACTTAAACCATTTTTTTTAAATTTATACTTAATTTTTCATTTACTTTTTCCATCCATACTTTATTTTTAACAAATACAATATCATCTGCATAATTATACATTATTGACAATTCTACTTCCTTCATCATTTTGTATCCACTGCTACTTGACATTTTATTAATTTCTTTCACTATTACGTTCATAACTAATGACAAAATTATACTACTGGCTGGCCAGCCCTTCTTTATTCGACATTCTATTTTATTTCTTCCCCAATCCAACCATTTACATTTAGCTTCACATAGTTCCTTTCATAAACATATTTTATTACTTGTAATACTTTTTGCTTACATTATAGGTCCATAGGTGTGTACTAGGCTAATGGCCCTGGAGCCTTTACAAGCCTAGCCCATAGGATTACCCTGACATTGTGCCACCCAATATTAGTTCCCAGTGCCTCTGTCAAGTAAAGCCACTGGAGTGATCCCGGGGTGAATTTTCTATTTCTCATCCAGTCATCAAGATTTCACTTGAAGAGGGCCAGTGAGGTACTCTGTTTGACATGTATGGGAAGTCTATTCCATAGCAGGGGCAGTCTCTGGGTTATGAACCTGTCCCTCCAGCATGTTCAATTGATTGTGGTAATGAGGTTGAGGTCTCTGGAGTGTGTGGTGTGGAGGGATTGAGATTTCTTTAGCTGTAGCATTTCTAACAGAGCTGGATCAGACATGGCTTTCTAAGTCAAGCAGAAATTGTCTCTAAGTAGGGGATACGAGACAGAGAATAGCTGGAGTTTTTTGAGTCTGTCCATATAGGACAACTGTTTAAGGCCTATGATCATCTTTGTGAGGTACTTTTGTGGCCTCACCGTTGTTGCAGGTGTCTAGTGAGGTACATGCTAAATGGGGCATTGTACTCGATGACTGGCCTAATGAGGGAATGACAATGACATTTTTCTTCCTGGATGCAAAACCCTTAATAATGAGATGTGCCACGTAGAAGGACTTTCTGACCACAGTGGCAATGTGGTGGTCAAAAGAGAGGTTGTTGTCAACCTGTGTTCCCAGATCTCACACCTTCTGTGTTCAGTGGCCTACCATTGATGTGGTAATTCATGGGAATCACATTTTTCCCAAAAGGGATAAAAATTTTTTTGGCATTGAGCTTAAGGCCATGGTTCTGACACCAGCCGTTGGTCTCAGTGAGGCCTTTCGGCAGGATGTCTACATCACTTGGGAAGTTAATAGCTCCCAGCTTGCTATCATCTGTGAACTTTGTCAGCCAGAGTCCCTTTGTGTTGGCCTGCACTTCAGAGAAGTAGATACCAAACAGAAGAGGACCCAGGGCCGAACCCTGTGGGACTCCACTTGTAAGTGGCCAGCAGTCTGACTCGGAGTCAACTTTCACACTGTGGGTTCTATCTATGAGCCAGTTTGCTACCCACCTAGTGATATAGAGTTTGATGCCTAGCTTAGTGTTTTTTTTCTATGATTCCTGAGTGGGGAATGGTATCAAAGGAGTTGGTCAGCTCAAGGTTGGCTGTATGAACCACCTTGCCTTCATCCGCAGCTCTGGTGACTGACTCAAAGAAGTTGACCAGTTTGAGCAGGCATGATCTACCCTTCACAAAACCAAACTGTGTGAGATCCAGAGTTTGGACATTCCCTATATCCTTGTTTATTAGGTCCATGATGATGCGTTCTATAGCTTTGCATATCAGACTCATCAGGCCAATGGGGCAATAGTTCCCAGGGTCTGTAATCACTCTTCTTTTGTGGAGAGGGATGGCTGTAGCAGTGTACCATTCAGTAGGGACAAAGCCTGAGATGAGGCTGTGATTGAACAGGGCACACAGGTGTGGTGCCAGTTCACTCTATAGTTCATGTAGAATATAGCCAGAGATATTGTCAGCATATCTCACAGCCAGGGATATTGTCAGCATACCTCCCAACTGTACCAAATTACTCGTTTTTTACAGAGTTTTAGGGTCCAAATAATGGGGTGCCATGATTCCCTAGTGGCACCCCTTAATTTCCAATTTTTTCCAGCTTTTTTAAAAATTCTTTTCTTTTGTGCTTTACTGACATCACCATGTGCACTGCTGTTGCTTTTAAGGTACTGCACTACACTCAGTTATCCTGCTTGTGACCTATGCTGATTTTAACTACCCAGAATTATAACTTATCCTGATTTTGTGTGTGTGTGTGTGTGTGTGTGTGTGTGTGTGTGTGTGTGTGTGTGTGTGTGTGAAAATGCCCTCAGGTGACTAGAGGTACTCAGGCTCAAACCCAATATTTTGGATACAGCAAAAAAAGAGCCTAAAGTCCCTAGCCACCAGCACTTGTGAAGTTAAGTTATGTGAAGTTTTGTTCTAGTCCTCATTAAATCAGTGTTTTTTAGGATTTTTTGGCAAATCACTAAAGGATTAAATTCACTAAATAATGACAGGCATTTGAATTTCAGACTTCATATTCTTCAGAAAATAAATGGTAACACAAGACCTTTTATTCTAGTAATTTTCTAAGTTTATAAGATCAGTATTTGAACTTTGTCCCTATTTTGAGGCTGTATACTCCCATTATTGGTTTTGTCCAGGTTTTTTGTGCTAAGACGTTGAGAACTATGGTGAGAAGTGATATGTTGCTCTGACCTTATTGCACAGGGTCCTGGGTTCAAGCCTTGGCAGTGAAATGCATGGTGGTAACACAACATTTAGTTCTAGCAACGTTCCAAAATTATAGAAGCAATGTTTAAAATGTGTCCCTGGTTTTTGGCCTTTTGTCCCCCCCAAAAAAACTGAAATTGAAAATAAGTGTGAGAAGCTGTGCAAGATGCCTGTGGCTTGGCTTGCACTACTGTCATTCTGTTTATATATACATATATATATATATATATATATATATATATATATATATATATATATATACAGAGAGAGAGAGAGACAAATAGCTATATATATATATATATATATATATATATATATATATATATATATATATATATATATATATATATATATATATATATATATTTATATATATAGATATAGATATATATATATATATATATATATATATATATATATATATATATATATATATATATATATTATAGTGTGTGTGTGTGTGTGTAAGTAGACTTTTATGATGGAAATGTTCTGAATTGAGCAGTTTTTTCATTATTGGTTCATGCATTTTGTTCCATTGCCTACTGAAAAAATGTTCAAATAATAAATTTAAAATGCGCTCTAACAAGTTTAACAAGTGTGCTGTGTTACACAAGGAATATAATTTAATAAAGTCAGGAAGGTGTATCAAAGAATGCATGTATGTTTTTTTTGTGTGCAAGGGCCTATGATTTGAAAACAGCTCAAAGGTAATCTTTATCCACCACTGGCCAGATACATTTTCTTTGGATGTGGTGTGGGTTTCAATGCTCTTTCAATGAATGTGAGTTTCAAAGGCAAAAAAGTTTTAATGCCAAGTCTATTTTCCTTGTAAGACCATATTACTTTGTTTAGCATATATCTATTAGTGTTTGTGCACTGTGCTATAAAATGTAAAAATAAAATCCAAATAATCATTGTAGAAGTAAAGCAGTATGCACACATTCCTGTTTATGGTAAATGGGGTGAAATAGCCAGGTAATGGGACATTGGAATGGCTGCAGGGGGACTCTGGTGCCATATTTTGTTTGTCTGTTCTTCAGTTTGCATTTGAAAGGTGGTATCCCCCAATTCCATTGGAGTGGGAGGGTTACATAATTATGTATGCAAATTTTACATTAATCAGCGTACAGATTTGTACCTATTTTTCATGAGCCTTGTCCAGATTTTTGATGTTTCCAGGTTGAGAGGTATGATTGTCAGGTCTCATAGAAACTGTATTCTTGGCCCTGGACAGTGCTGTTTTAACCTATGCAGCAGTAATACTGGGTGCCTGGCAATCTACTGGTATTGTGATTGGGTGATTGGTTCTTTTGGGGGGGGTTAAATTTGGCACTGAATCTGTCAGCCAGTATATTGGCAATATCTGTTGACTCAGTATAGGAGGTACCATTGTGCAGTTGCTCAGAGCAAATCTGGGTATTCCCTTGGAGATTCTTTACATAACTATAGAAGGCCTTGTGGTTGTTTTTACTATTTGCTGCAATTCTGTGTTCATAGCTAGCTTTAGCAGATTTGATGAGGGATCTCAACTTTTTGTTGAGGCTGATAAGGGAGTTTTTCCAGTCTTGGGACTTTACCTTATTTTGCATCAGATTCTTCCTTCTACTGTAGAGTTTGTTTATGGCAGAGAACCACCAGATTGGCTTCCTTTTTTAGTGGAGAGCATCTTGGTTCTATTGGGTATGGAGAGATCAATGCATTTGTGTTTGTATTCATACAGTGCATTGGTGTATGATTTGGTGGTCATTCAACTATTCTCCATTTGCATGGGTGCTGTGAATTTAGCCACCTCTGTTTTTAGGAGCCCAAAGTTAGCTTTGGAGAAGTTTTTCGTGGTGGTTACCTTTGCGGGGGGATATGGATTTAAGGTGATTAGTTTATGGTCAGCTCTAACCAGGGAGGAGTTGACTATTGGTATAGAGCAATGGTTGCCCGTGTAAGCAATGGCCAGGTCAAGGATGTTGCTACCTCTAGTGGGGATGAGAACAAGCTGATCCAAGGCACTGGAATTAATGAATTCCAGGAAATGTTGGGCAAGTGTATTGGTACCTGAGTAGTTTTCCAAGTTAATGGAGGGGGTAGTTGAAGTCGCTCAGTATTAGAGTGTTAGGTTGGACCCTAATATTCTCCAGGGTGCTTAGGAACATGGAGTGTGAGTCTTGGGATATGGTTGGGGACCTATAGCAGGCTATGACCTGAATTGCTGTTATACCCAATGTTAGCTGCACCTGAAGCATCTCTGATGTGTTATGTTGTGCTACCAGTCAGGAGGTGTGTGCATCCTTTATGAATATGGAAACACCACCTCCTTTGGAGCTTCGGCCCAAGTTATGGCGCCGAAAGGTGTGGAATGAGTTATAGCCTGGTAGTGCAGGGGTGCTTTCTGCTGCTTTGAACCAGGTCTCTGTGAGAGCACAAATGTTGATGTTCTCCATTTTAAGGAGTGCTTCAAGCGAGTACATTTTGAGATTTAGACTTCTAGCATTGAGCAGCATGACCCTCAGATTGCATTTGTTTGTAGCTGTTATGGTGGTAATTTGGTCTTTGGAACATAGCTTAAAAAAGGCACTATAGGGGTGGCAAGAGTCTTGGTCAGTATCTGGAAGCCCAGGGGTGGCAGATGCAGGCCATCTCTGGCAAAGCATTGAGGTATGTCAGTAATGTCATCTCAGGCAGACAGATACTGGATCCTCTTGTAATGAAACTAGAAATTTAGCCAATTGTTGACATAAATCATTTTCTACTTGTACTGTGTTATCATTCTGGGTGATGGCAGGATGCTGCTCAGGGCTAGGGTCATACCTGCCTGGGCTACATAATCCAAGAGTTCCTCCATGTCTCTCTTCATGTAGTCCAGGGAGGTATGTATCAGGTCATTCACACCCACATGTACAATGACAGAGTCATATTTGTACCTGTTGTTGAGGGACCTGAGTGCATTCATTATGTGGTGGATCCCGGCACCTGACAGGCAGCTAACTGTTACTTTCTTTTTATTCAACCTAGTGAGTGGGACATCAGTGTGCCTCACTATCAAGTCACCTATGACTAATGTGTTGGACATACCGTTTTGCCTTAGGGGCTTTGTTTGAGTAGTACACTTTTTAGGAGAGTTATGTGTCTTGTGATTAGTGTTGTGTTGTAGTGGTCGAGTGCGTTTCTGCCTGCAAAATTCCCCATAATGATTTATATTGAATATTATCATGGGCTTTACTTATAGCCGCTATCATAACCTTTGCTTCTACATTTTTATTTATGGTGTCATCAATTATTTCTTGTATTATTCATAATAACTATTGACTTCCTTTTCCTTTTCTTCTGAAAACATTTTGGTCACATATTCTATCCATTTTTTTATTATCTTTTTGTTGTTATTCTCATAAAAATGTTCTAATCCGTATTATTCAATGTTATATGTCTCCAATTTTTTATCTCCTCTGTATTTCCTTTTTTAAATATACATTTTATAACTCATGTATATATTTCTTTCTCTTCAATTCCCATTTTAACCATTCATAACTTCTATGAGAATTATTTTTTGCCACTCTCATTTATTTATACATACCATATCCAATTCTGTTCAGTTCTGTTGCAAAATTCATGTTAATATATTTTAGAATTTCATTCAATTCTTTAATTAATTGCTATTTTTTGTTCTCAATACTTGTTTTTTTTCTCTTTTAACAAATAATTCCAATACATATTCTTTTATTTTGTATATTCCTTCTTGCTGTCTTTGCTTACCATCCTTATTTTTTAATTCTCTTATTATTTTTCCTTCTTTTATTATTTTACTCAAGTATGGTGCTACCTCTTCATTCTTTCCTTGTAAACAATATTTTTTATACAAGTTAATTTCAATTTGATTTATTTTATATATTTCTCTTTCTTTTTCATAGAAGGAATTTTTCTTCCCTAATAAATTGGATGGTGCAGTGGTGCAGCAGTTATGTTGTTGCCTCACAGCAAGAGGTTCTCTGGTTTGATTTTCAGCTGGGGTGCCTCTTGTGTGGAGTCTGCTTGTCCTCCCTGCATCTGTGTGGGTTTTGTCTGGATGTTCCAGTTTCCTCCCATGTTACAAAGACATCTATCTAAAGCATTTCTCCCTGGGCCTCTGCTGAAAATTGGCTTAATTCCAAGTCAGACTTCCCCAGTAAACAAATGTTAAATAAAGTCTCGAAATGTTTCTTGACTTAATATCTTATATCTCTCTTTTTCTTTTCTTCTTTTCTTCCTTATACATTCTAAAAACACATTTTTATGGTCCTCTTTAATATTAAGCCACCAAACAGTCCAATTCTCATAAAACTCTCTCATATTCATATGATTTTTCCATAATTCCATAAGTTCTTTTTTCTCTTCTAAATCTAATTCCTTTTCATTAATTCTCTTTATTCCTTTTCCTATGCTTATATATTCTTCATTTTCCTGTACTTTAACTCATGTAGCCACATGATCTGAAAATCCAGCATACTTAACTCCTTTCTTTATAACTTTTAAACTATCAGATAGTAAAAGATAATGAATTTCTGTCCTAATATCATTACTTTTATAGGTCCAGTGCTTATTCTCCCATACACTTAACTTTCCACTTCTCATAATTTCTTTAACCATTCTAACATCACAGTTGCTTTTATAGTTCTTAAATTACAATTAAAATAACTCACCACTATAATGTCCATATTTACATAAACATTTTCAAGAATATTTTTAAACATTATTTCTCTCTCTCTTTTTTTGTTACATATGCATATAAAGCTATAATTCCATACACATATGTTTTCCATTTCAAGTCTATTACCATAGTTCTTCCTGTTTCCACTATGGTTATGTCTAATAATTTAATGCTGTCTTGACATAATATACATATGCCCAAGCATGTTTCTTTCCCCATGTTCCAAACTACTGCACCATTCCAACATTTTTCAGTTTGTATTCTTTTTTCCTTGGTTAATAATCTGATATCTTCTAAAACAATAATATATGCATCTACTGCAGCACACCATTGTAATATACCTATTCTCCTCTTAAGATTTTTCATGCTGTTCACATTTAAAGCTAATATTTTCAGCTTTAACAACAGTTAGTATACTAAAATGTTTATCTGTTTCTTTTCTTATTTTCTCTAAGCATTGTTTTTGAATTTTCTTTTCCTTTCTTAACGCTTTTCCCTACCAATTTTTTTTTTATTTCATACTGTACACCCTTCAGCGTCTTCCTCACTTGTCTCCTCTGTTTCTTTTTCCTTGTTACTTTCTTTAATTTCATCTGTAACCTCTTTATCAGTCACATCTTTTTGTACATTTTCTTGTATAACACATTCTTATATCTCTTTATCCTGTATGACTTCATTTTCATTTTCTTGCACATTCATTTCACATTCTAGCCATGAGTGACCAATATTGCCACATCTTTTGCACTTTAAAGCACATTTTTGCATTATGCCCTGTTTTGTCACAAAAATAACATATTTTTATCACATTCATTGATTAAATGATATTTTTTCCACAAAAATAACAAGTCTTTGGTTGACCCCTGTATTTCACAACACCCCTATTACCATGAACATTAATAATACTAGGTACATGCATAACATTATCATTTTCCATTTTCACTATTACTTCACATTCTATTCCCCCAGTCCATAGTCCTCTTTCATCATATATTTTGTAGTGTCCATTACTTCTTTACATATAGTTAACAAATGTTCTTTCAGTTCTTTTGCTTCAACTTCAGTTCTAAACTAGATCATTATTCTTTTCTTTGCTGGCTTGTAAAAAGCTTGCACCACATATTCTGACCATGGATAAATATTTTTTCTTTTGTTCATATGCACCCAAGAAAATTTCCATGGCCTGCCCAGTCTCAAATAACATGTCACAAAAAGTCTCTTTATTAATTAAAATAAATGCTCTTACCTCTTTTGCTTTGACACCAGATGTGCTATGACAGAGTCCCAAACCTCATACCTGTCCAAACATTCTTCTTTTTTACTGCTCACATGTACTTTATACTTCTTTTTTGCTTCTTTTATTACTTCTTTCTTCTTTCTTCCTTCTCCAATAGTTTTTGCATAAGTTTTTGTTTCTGAAACGTTTTTCTGGCACAGTCTCTTCTATTTTGTTCCATTATGTTGCTCCATGAAATTGCTGCTCCACTTTTTGGCTCACTTTAGTTTACTATTTCTTCCAAATAATCATCACACACACACACACACACACACACACACACACACACACACACACACACACACACACACACACACACACACACACACACACACAGACACACACACACACACACACACACACACACACACACACACACACACACACACACACACACACACACAATTGGAGGGTTGCAATTATGCATTTTTTCAGAGGCAGCTATCTCTCCTTCAAACAATCTCCTCTGAAAGTTTCCTCTGTATCCATCTCTATTACAGCTACAATCTCATTTTCCTCCAATGTCACTGTTTTTTCTGCACCCACATCATCAGAAAAAAACTTCTGGTAGTGATGCTACCATTTCAACTACATTTTCAGCAACTCTTACTCCAGTTTCAGCAAAAGCTGAATCAGCCATGTTTTTTCCCTGTTGCTCCTGGCTGCCTCCAAACAGCAAACAGGGAATCAAGATGTGTAGCACACAAAGTCTTCCCCTACTACCAAGAATAGGGGAAGTTCCCTGATGGCCTCACCAAATTTTCCATAGTAATATAAATACCACCATAGGTCTCCCCTGAAAAGAGGCTACTAGCCTAGTGGGACTAACATGGTCAACAAGGGATAAATAAATAAAAATAAATTGTATAAATGCATTCCAATTTTAAGTAATTAAGTTGAATGAAGGACATGTAAATTGCTCTTTTTGTTAATGAGAGTAAAGTAAAAGTGTGACTAATATGCTCTTTTTATATCTTTTCCTGTGACAGTAATGTATGGTTTATATATTGTAAAAATGCACTCTGTACACCTAAAACGAATAGCATAATAACAGTAAGTTATTGGGTTTAGTTGTGCATAATGATTGATTATTATATGATCTTTGAACACTACAGTCAAAAAATTAGTTTTACATTTTTGGTGATTCAGATGTAAAGAAGTGTTTCAAAAGGATTATAGCACTGCACCTGATAAGAGGTTGTTAAGTAGCAGTGAGATTTGTTTGTTTGACATAAACTGTTATTTTTTTTTCATTTGTGCTTCACAGTATCCCTGAGAGTCATGCGATTATTTTCTAAATGTGTGCTTGTATAGTTTCCATACAGAAAATAGGTACCTCAAAAATTTATTTCTAGAGACCCAGTTCTCTGCAAAGCCCAGTCAACAGCAGCCACCAGTGCAGACACTATGAGTATGGTGCATTGTATTTTTGAAATAGTACCATCTGTTGTTTTTTCAGAAGATGGTGGTTATTGCTCATCTTGCTTTTTGGCCTTTACTTATCTTATACCCTCACTGTGTTCCTATGTAAGCCAACAGTAAAAAGTGATGTTATCAGACTGAAAGATATGATAACACCAAAATAATAAAAAAATGAAATACAGTTTATAGTGTGATAAAGGTGTGTCTTGGGTACATAATAATCTTGTGCTGAGAGGTTTTAGTGCTAGGAGACTGGTGTTATCACTCCAAAAATCTCAGCTCTTGTAGTCATATGTACTTATTCTACATGGAAAATTAATGCATGCCATTATTAAACTATAACTATTATAAAATATGAGTGCATATCTATAGATTATAAAAATAGTCCAGTGATCACTTTAGTATGATGTTATTAGTTATCTGACACTAAAAACGCTAAAGCTGGTTAGCTGTAATAATTGAGCTATTAGGTCATATAGTAAAATGTTACAAACTGCTGTAGCATCATAAATGATAGCTGTGTAAATTGACCTAAAAAATGTAAATACTCACATACAGTAGCCTGACATAAACAGCCAGCTACACACTTCTGAACTATGTTTCACTTGGCATGTTTTTAGACAAATCCTGAGCAGTTTTCGAGTCTACATTTGTTATGTTATGTTACAGAAAATCAGGCAGCTGCTACTAAGGTGATCCAAGCACTCATGTAAAATATTTGGTAACTAAAGTTTATGGCTGCTCCATCACATTCTCTGAAATGCTTCTGATCTCACTTCTGTAAGTCAGGTCACCAGAAGCATTTATTGTTATTTGTTTATTTAACTGAATCTGATTCCAATGACCTTAGTGATTTAAGCACACCAGGCTATTTATAGTCATTACTTCAGTAATGCTGTTTATCCACCTCTGCAGCCCCCTTCTTTTGCTTTAGAGCTTTCTCTAGTGAATCCTTTCCTTACAGCATGAGGCCAAAGTATTTGAGTTTTACTTTTGTCATTAGGCCTTCACATGAATAGCTTGGATTTGTTTTGTGTATTGACTAAACTGATCTTCCACTCAATGAAATTTTCAAAAATTTTCTCCAAAACAGAGTTTTTTAAATGGCCTCTAAATGAAAAGCATTGTTCACCAGAGCTCTCCAAGCAAAACAAAAGCAGTTCAATTCATAAACTCAGCCAGTAAAAGAAGGCCACTTGTTTTAAATTCTGTTCCTGGCTGAATATTTTTCTGGCTAAATGTCAAGGGAAATCTGGGATAATTAAAGATAAATTGAAGAAAAAGGGAGAGAAGAAGGTTGGGTTGGACAAGGACTTAGAAGATTTTCAGTGGAAAGCAGACCAGTGTATGGTCTGGAGGCAAGATAGAGTTTCAAAAACAATTTTGAAAAGAGAATATTTCTGATACACTCATAGGTCTTATAAATAAATAGGATCCTTGAGAAGTATATACAATCAAATAAGAAGAAACTGGAAAAATACAGGGAACACTAAATTACTCTAGTGTATTAGTTAAGCTGCAAAAGTTAGAAATCAAAATTAAAGAGAGACTAACAGAAAATGAGGCATCTCAAGAGGAACTGTTCCAAAAAAGTTTTGATTTGGAGGCCAAAGCAAGGAGGAAAATGTTGTGGTTTACAGCCATCCCTGAGAAGTTGGAAGGAACAGACAGTAAAAGCTTTGACTGGTGTCCCACAGTAGGGCATACAAAATAGAACATACTAATAGAATGAGCACATCATGTTCATGTCCTTAAGAAGTGTTTCAGGAAAGCATCCAAGACCAGTATATGTAAAGATGCAAACATACCAAAAAAAAAGATGTTTCTCAAACAATTTCACAGATAGGAAAGGTTTTGAAGCCAAGAATATTTGCAGAAACTGACTATTGAAATTCATACCGGACTGAAACAGAATATAAGCAAGCCGGAGCAAAGTTTAAATCACTGTATCTTGCAGTATTCAAAGTGTTTTTTTTCCTGGGGACTCAAAGGAATGTATGAAGGCTATCCATGTGCTGGAAAGAATTAAGCAATTTAACTACCAGCAAGGGATGATCATGGAGATGGAATTCTTCATCTGCAAAGAATGATGATCCAAAATAGAGGAGGTCTGTGAACCCCTTATCTTCGTTCCAAAAGAAGATGTTGGAAAAATGAGGAAAAGCATAAGAGTTGACTAGACATGGCAGGAAATTGGGATTGGCCAAGTTCTGGTGGAGATCAAAGGTGAACTGTAATAGGAGGACAGAAGCAGAAATGGATCTGTAACTCACATGGAGGAACTGCATCAACTTTATTTTGTAGGTGGAGAGATTGAAAAAAAATAGGCTATTTTTAATAACACTGCACGTACAGCTGCAATGTGACTGGAGACGATAGGGATATGATTGTAATTTTAGTGCAATTGGATTAAAATGGCCTAGGAAAAGAAAATCAAGATGAATGAAAATAATGCAAGGACCTTTTCTAGTGGGGGAAGCTAAGTGAAGTAAAATGATTTGGAGGGAGACTGTAAATGTCTGGTCATTTCACTTGCTGGTATTCCTAATTATGAGACAACCAGACATCAGATAAAGAATTTCATTAACTAGACTGCCTTATCAGTGAGTGACCTTATTCAGTTGGACATAGAAAATAAACCTTAAAGAAAACAGTGAACTAGACTACAGGCAAGTCAGTAATGGTAATCAATCAACTTGAAAGCATGTGGTTTGTAAAGCAAAACTAAAAAGAGTTTAATAATATAAAAGGTAGTCAGGAAAATAAAACTTAAAGGGCTCTGCGGAAAACATAATTAGTTACATGAGAAACATGCAAGCTGTGTTCCTTGCTAGAAGTTGATAGTGGTTGAATAAATTCTATATAACAATTTTGCTTTTGCAATAAGAGTATTGGGAAAAAGTATGCACTTAATGGTAACTCAGGTGGATGTAAAAAATCTGATAGCCGCTATCAAAAGGAATAGGGATCCTTTAACACAACATAATTAAAACATTATTTACATATTTGCATAATATACACATCTCCGCATTCTTATGTATGCCATTATCATTATTCTTCCATAATTGACTCCTACTCCTTCAATAACATCACCCAAACCCTTACTTTGATCTTTATTCAAGGTCATTCCCATTTCTTTAAAATATCCATTCAGATAAACCAATACTTCCTTCAATCATATTTTATTCTTAGCAACTACAACTGTATCATCTGCATATGTCAAAACTACTGGAATGCCTACTTCCTTTTGCATTAAGTATATAGCTTCTTTAATTTCATAAGCTATTTATTTCACTTTCACATTCATTACTAACGCAGACAATATCCTACTCATGGGACATTCTAGTCTGATTCCACTATTCATCCATGCTTCTTTAGTCAGCCACCAATTCACTAATACTTCCACGCTATTATTTTGATATGCTGACATATACACTCTCATAATGCTATTACCTATTCCATACTTTCCATAACATCCCACAAAGTATCATATCCTACAGTATCAAATGAATTACTAATATCACCTGCCATAAGTTTTGCATCTTCCCTTTTACATATAATATCATCCACAATTTCTCACACCACCAATAATACTTCCTGGCATCCCTTCCCTTTTATACTATATATATATATATATATATATATATATATATATATATATGTATACTATATATATTTTTTCTTCCAAAGTGTCCTTCATCCTTCCTTCCATTATCCTCTGTATTATTCTCATATAATCTCTATCATGTAATGTGATTGGGCTCCATTTTTTATTTTATTTTTCATCTTTCTTCCATATAAATTTTAATATCCCACTATATAACTCTTAATAGGCAAACCTTTCTTTTAACCATTACTTCAAAACATTTACAAAACACTGTCTTTGTAAATCCATTCATTTCTTATACATTTCATACCCTATACCACCTGGACTGATACTGATTCAGCATTTACTTTCCTAAGTACTTTACCTAATTCACTAACAGCAAGTTATATTTCAAATTCTTCCTTAACTCATTTTTGATTTTTTTTAACTTTCTGTTCTCTCTTTTTTTCTTTTTTTTTACTCTTGTACGTATTTTATACATGTTGTACTGCAATACTCTTAATTTTCTTTTGTGGTCTTTTTACCTGTCCTTTCACATTTTTCATTTGCCTCATTATCCTAATATCCTCCTTTATATTTTTACCCAAATATGCAGACACCTCCTACCTTCTCTGTTGTAAATTATATCTCTGCTTAAACAACATCTTATTTTTTTCTAGATTTCTGGTATACATTTCCTTTTCCATATCATAATACACTCTTGTATACATTTTGAAATACTCCATTTCATTCATATACAACTTTCCATATTATAATTTTTCTCTTTTTTTAAAATCCAATCCACAATTCAATCCATTTTTATTTAAAAAAAGTCATAGTTATGTGTTCCAATCCCTCAAAATTCTCTTCATCCTCTTTCCTCCCTCATTCAATCCAATGCTTTCTCATTTTTATTTTTTTAATTCTTTTTTATTTTTATATTTTTTAATTTTCTATTATATTAAACTTTCTTCTATTTCTTGTCTCTATTCATATTGTTAAATGGTTTGAAAATCTTGTCTCTACTGTATCACCATAGACTCTAAAAAAAAAAAAATTTGAAATACCTTTCTTTTTTGTTTTGTAAGTTGTTTGTTTTCTTTTTTACACAACATATATCATTTACATCCACATCTTATTTTTTTTTAATTCTGTTATATTTTTCTTTTTTTCCTTTTTTCCTTTAATTATTTAATTTCACAATTATACAACTCAATTAATATGGTCATATTAACTACTCTTTAATTTAATATGATTCTCTTTCTATCTTTTTCTCTTTCTTTTTTATATGCATTATTGTGCTATAATACTAGTATAATACTCTCTACATATTCTCTCACACAACAACAAACTTTCAATCCTTACCAGTCTTACATGTAATATTTTTACTATTTTCACATAATACAGCCACTCCAGAACAACAATATCTTCCTAAATTCCATATTATGTTTCCACCCCACAATTTTTCTGTTTGCAATTCTCTTCACTTTTCAGGAATTTTACATCCTCTAACAGAATAAAAAACACATCACATTTACCATACCAGTCCAGTGCCTCTATCCTTCTTACAATATTAATAATACTATTCATATTTGCTGAAAACACTTTAAAACTTTTACTTTAACTTCTTTTTAACTTTAAGGAAGTGTTTTACATTTTTCTATTCTTATTTTTTATTCTTTGATTAAACGTTTTTCTGAGTTTATGTACAATTGTTTCTTGATCTTCAGAATCAAATGTTTCACTATTTTCTTTAACTGAGACACATCTAAACTACTCCTCACCTTTCTTTTTAATCTTTGGTAATGTATTTTTACATCTTCTTTTCCTCACCCTTACCCTAGCACCTTTTGAATTTCCTTTCTTAACATCATTTTCACTCCCTTCACAAATATCTGACTTATCACTTTCAATTTCTTCTTCATTTTCAACACTCATTACAGTTAGCTTCATCTCCCTGAAATATAACATTTTTATCTAAGTTATCTTATTTATTTATATTATTACTTCATTCAGTTTTCATTAACAACTTTTCCCTTTTTCCCTACTTCTTCATTACTTTCAGACATTACAGTACTTTCCTGATCATCCTGCTCAACATTATATTGCTTGTTCCTTTTACAATCAAACCAAAAATGCCTTTCCCATTGATTATATCTTTAATTTGTCTCATTGCTGCTTTATGTAAGTGTTACCATGATTATATGTTTACCTCGCACTGTTTGAAAACACTATTGCTATTGTTTATCACTGGTCAATGATGACAAATTAGTTCTTAGCAAAGAACTTGAGATGTTTGTTCATTTTTATCCAATCCATATAGTTTGTTGTTTGTAGTGCAATGCATTTTTCTGTCTTGACTATATACTATCCTACCCTTCTACTCCTTATATTAATTAACTTCCTCCCACCCACTCCTCCACCAACTGTTATCTATTCTGACTCCTGATTTCTACCTACTCTCGAGCTGTTACCTCTCTTCAGCTGTTTCTAATTCCTTTTCTACTCCCTCATCTCTCCCCTTCTACTCGCACCTTGCTCTCTTCTTCCCTCCTATCTTTATTATCTGCTTCATTCACTAACTACTTTTTTGTCTCCCTCTCTTTAGGTTGCCTTTGAACCATTTATTTTATCAGCTACTATAGCCTCTCAGTGGGTAGTGACTGAATTATCACATCAGCAAGTCCCTGCTAAGCTCACACATAACAGTTTTACCCAGTAACCAACAAGAAGAAAAGTACTGTATGTCATTACTGTTCCCTTTAATGTCTGACAATTATTGCTGAAATATCTGAAACCTGTACACTAGCTGCACATCACTGGTACTACTCTGAGATCCTGTAGAATTCCCCCCCCCAGCTGCACATCACTGGTACTACTCTGGGATCCTGTAGAACCCCCCCCCCTTTTTATTTTTCACTTATTAATTTTACAGTAGTAGCCTGTCTGTGTGATATTTTGTCATTGCCCAGTCCCCTAATCTAGTAAACTTTTGACAATTTTTACACCAACAAAGATCTTAAAATATTAATAAATCTATAACCTGTTAGGCAGTTCCCTTTCACCAAGCCACTTTTTTTTTCACTGAGCCACTTACCTAAGTGCACTGATTGTTTTTCTAAGGAGCAATTCCGGTCCAGGCTCTAGCTGCTTCATTCACCCTCACTACGCTTGGGCTGGTGTTGCTATACTATACTCCAACCAACTTATTATCTCTCTACTCCCAACCCCCTTATCCAGCTTTGCTTCTGCAGAAATCCTCACTGTAAGCTGCCATCTTAACCCCCATAAGAAATTTGCCATTGTCTCCATTTATATTCCCCCTGGTGACAACGTGCCCATTTTTGAAAGCTTTCTCTCCCGGCTCTCCCTTAATATTGCATATAAAACCATTATACTTGGTGATGTAAACGTTAATTGGACCTCACTTTCCTCCTCTTCCCCTACTCATTGCCTCAATCTTTATGGCTTCCACCAACTCATATCCTCCCCTGCCAGAACCAACAAAACCTCAACCGCTGGATCTATTATTGACTGGATCCTAACGTCCGACCCTTGTGTCTACCATAACTCTGTCAGACTTCCCAACTCTCTGAGTGACCATTCACCTACCTATGTCCATAGAAACTCTCAACAGTTACCCAACGAAAGCCTCTATAGAGTAATCCATAATCTGACTCACTTCAACCCAGACAAGTTTAACTCTACACTGTCCAACATCAACTGGACTTTCCTCTATAACTTTCCCCTTAATGATGCCATAACTGCATTCAATAAAATATTTATTGACATAATAAACACCATGGTCTCATCTAGAAAAATCAGAGTTAAATCAAACTGTGCCCCCTGGCTCACTAAGCAAACATGTTCTATTATGCACCAGAGGGACGCTGCCTGGAAATCATGTGTCAAAAATAAAACCTCTCCCCTACTCCAACACTACAAAGAACTTAGAAACATGTGTAATAAACTAATCATTAAAGATAAAAAATCATTCTTCACCTCCAAGCATTGGAGCCCACATACCAACCCCCAAAAATTCTGGTCCACGCTTAACATAATCCTTCATCCCAGAACCCCACCCACCCCCAACCCCATCTCTCTCAATTCTGCCACAGAAACTGCATCTCCTTTAAATAACCACTTCATAGAAACAATCCAAACACTAACTAAACATAGTCTCGATGTTTCTTCCCTGACTTTACCTCCCAGCACTTGTTCCTCTAATACCTTCTCCTTACAACCTGCTCAAACTGCCTTTATCAAATTCCAACTGAATAAACTCAAACCCTACTCTCTCTCTCTCTTTCTCTCTGTAGATAATTTAACTCCCCACTTCCTTAAAATTGCTACCAGTTATATAGCCTACCCAGTATCTATCCTTATTACTCATTCTATCACAGAGTCTGTTGTCCCTGAACTATGGAAATCCTTCTACACAATCCATCTCCATAAAGCAGATAACTCCACTGACCCCTCAAGCTATTGTGCCATTGCTATACAATCCCCACTTTCCAAAATACTAGAAAAATATGTTCATTCTCATCTAGTTAAACACTTGCTTGATAATAATCTTAACTCCCACCCAACATGGCTTCAGACTCCACCACATCACTTCTACCACTTTACTCTCATTCACCCAATTTGTAGCAGAAGCCTGTTATAACAACCTACTTCTTTCCTGTCTATTCCTTGCTCTCTCAAAGGCTTTTGATACTGTTTCCCACTCTAAGCTGTTAAGTAAACTCTCTGACCTTCACCTGTCTATCCCTTCTTTAGCCTGGTTCTGTAGTTATTTAACTAATAGATTACAATGTGTGTGCTGGCAAACCAACACCTCCCCATTTCTGCCTGTCTACACTGGTATTCCCCAAAGGCTGTATTCTGGGTCCCCTCTTGTTCAATATCTTCACTAAAACTTACACTCTGCTACTAACCTCTTAACGCTTTTACAATATTCTGATAATTCGACCCTTACTACCACTGCCCACAGTATCCCTGAAATTTCTCTTACCCAAAACACTTTTTCTTCCATCAAAACCTGTCTCACTGACAACTAACTAATATTAAACACTAAAAAGACTAAACTTCTACTTTTTCTTCCTAAAACACTAGCACATCATAAAACCTCTTTTTGCATCACCTACCTTAACAATACCATCATCAGACCAGAACCACACACGAAATTACTTGGGGTTACCATTGAACCATTGATGATGAACTAAAATTTGATATACACATCAACCAATGCATTAAAAAAATGGGCCTCCTGTACCGTAATCATAAATTTCTTTCTCCCTCCTCCAAACCCTCTCTAGCCACATTTCTCCTCTTACTCTGTCTTCTGTATGGTGCACCAGTCCTTACTAGCCTCCAGGCATCTCTACTCAGCAAATTAGAGCAAACCTAAAATAAAATAGCCAGGTTTGCCTCCAACCTCCCCTATAAATCCCACCACTACCTTGCCCTAAAGACTTTACAATGGCCTGAATTACCCAAACAACTGCTCCTTCTACAATTACATCTAACACACTCTATCCTCTATAACCCTACTTCCTGCTCCTCCATTTCTAATATGGTATCACTATACAACCCCTGATGCTAGCTTTGTACATCTGATAAACATCTTTTGGACATCTATAAACCCCCAAAAATATTGGAAAGTCACTCTACAAATACTCAGTAGCCCACTCCTGGAACTCCCTCCCATATAACATAAGAAGTATCCCCCATAATTCCCAGTTCAAACTTGAACTTAAACACTACCTACAAAACACCTGTTCCTGTCAAGTTCCAACTTGACTTCCACTTACCATTCTCCTAAATCTACTCCTTTTCTCTTGTATCCTTTCTCTTTCCTCAGTATCTTCCTCCACTCCATAGTACTAATACTACCACATACCAACACTCTGTTCTTCTAAATAAACCATTGCATCCAGTTTATCTTGCTGTTACTATATAGATATGCACAGAAACTGGTATAAAACTGTTATACTAGCTAAATAACTTTTTACATCCAGACTATTTTGTTTACACTGTACTAGTCAGACTATCTTCTTGTTGCTGTTCAAGTTATACTCTGAAATCTGTATAAAGCTGTTAAATAAGTTGACCATTCTATTGCATATAATTCTATATTATTTCCATTTGTGATGTATATTTTTACCTTTGAATGACTGTAATTGTAACTGGATCTTTTTTCCTTGGGTCTCCACTGAAAACAGGCCTCTGGCTCAGCAGGACTAACCCAGTTAACAAATGATAATAAAATAAAATAAACATCTTAGTTTTGTACACTGATGTATCAGATGATTGAAAAGCCCACAGCAAAACATGTTTTCAGATGTCCCATGAACTTAATTGTTCCTCTATTGCTGTCTACAAATGTAACACTTGATAAATGCTTTATCATATATTTTTCATATTTTAAAATAACTTTCAGTTCCCACTCACCCCCATTCCAAATACCACTCTCATCTTTATCTTTTACAGTATCAGAATCTGAAAAACACATAAATGAAGATAATTTTTAGCATCTTTTAACTCAATTACATCAGTGCAAAATTGCACAAAAATATTTTAAATGAGTCCTTTGCCCAGAAAATTTAAATTTATTCTGTGGGTAATGGTCCTTCTTTGTTATACAAATAAACAAAAATCTTTCTCATTAAGTCTTTAGTCTCAAATGTTAAGTCACAAAATGTCTGTTTTCACCAATGAATCAAGGGTCTAATCTCTTTTGCTTCAAAACTCAGTGGTAGCGCTAAATTATTTCACACAAAATATAAATCTGGTATTTCTTTTTTCTTCTCAGAATATCAGGCCTTTTTTTCTTTTTAATAAAGTTTATAATACTGTTTGTTATTCTGTCTGCATCAACATATGATTTTTCAGATTGCATCTCACCTGTAACCATATGTTCATCCAACTCATGACTCATTTTATTTCCAGCCACCTCACTATCCATTCGGAAAACCTTTTCATCATATCTGACCTCTCAGACTCTTCTCTATGATCACTTTTGTTTAATAAACCAACCAGCTTTTCATCAGGCAAACCTACAGAAGCAATTTCAGCTACATCGTCTTCAAAAGGCCTGAGTTTAAAGTCTGCTAAACTATGATTATTTGCACTATCCACTTTCTTCTCTTTCTGTCTGACTGAACTGCACTGCAATCACCAAGAGAACAACACTCTTCTCCCTCCATTATTGCACAGCTTCTCCTAGCAGCCTCCACACTTGGAGCAAAACCAGGAAGTACAACCAGAAAAACATTACCCTCACAAAAAAGAGCATGGGTCCTTTATTCAAAAACATCAATTATGAAATATTTACATATTTAGAAATTTACAGTTATACTGTTTTCCATTTCCTTCCTTTACAACTTTACATTCAGAATTATCTTATTTATTATACAAGGTTTTCATGGTTTCCTCCGGGTGCTCCGGTTTCCTCCCACATCCCAAAGACATGCAGTAGGTGGATTGGACACTCTAAATTGGCCCTAGGTGTGAGTGTGTGCATGTGTGTGCCTTCTGTGGAAGGTTGGGTGCCGGGCTGGCAACTCGACACCGTAAAACTCCACTGCCAATCATGAGCAGACAGATGATCCGCTGTGGCGACCCCTAACCGAGAAAAGCCGAAAGAAGAAGAAGAATTATACAAGGTTTTCATCCTCATTGGACCCTCACTCATTTCTCCATAACCACAATGTAAGTTTACTCAATAGTTTTGCCAAAATCCATTTCCCATAAACATAATTTCATTTATCCTTTCATTCCATATAACCCATATAACCTAAACTATTCTTTTAGCATATTCTTTCCTTCTGTTCTTACAATATACATATCTAATCATATCCATATTTATGTTGTCCACGTCTTTTATATCTTCAAAAAAATGTTTGTTACCTAACTTTTCCCATAATTTAACTATTCTTTTGCATTTGCTCAGTGGTTTCCTCTTCCCCACAATGAAAATACATTCCTTCACTTTTCTTTTTATATGATATGTTTCCTGTCACTGGTAATTTATCTATTATCAGTCTCCACAAAAAAAAATCTTGACATTCTACTTTCTTACACCATTTATTCCTTATTTTTTACAGATTTAATCTTCCTTCTGCTATATTTTCCCTTGGGTTAACATAATAATATTGTATCAACATGATAATGTTGTATCATTATATTCTTATACCATATTTTCTGTCCTTTTATATTTCAGCAAATTTTATTTTCCACATTAATATTTTTCATCATAAGAATTCAGCCCTTTTATACAATCTTTTTTTTTCTTACTCATTTTCATTATACTCCCAACGTTATCATACTTTAAATATTTGTACAACTAATCTCTCATTTTTTCATAGGATCATAGGAGGTTACTAGGCTATTGGCCTTGAGGCCCTTATAAGCATAGCCAAGAGTTTAGCCCATGTTTAGACAAATCAGCACCCAATGCCCCTGCCCAGCAGGGACACAGGTGGAATCCCAGGGGTATATTTTCTGTTTTCCATCCAGTTATCCAGGTTGCACTTAAAAAGGGGTAAAGAAGTACTCTGTTTGGTGTGGAGTGGGAGTCTATTCCATACATGGGGGAGCCTCTAGGACACAAATCTATTCCACCAACAAGTCTTGTTGATGTCACAGACCAGGTTGAGGCCATTCATGCAGGTTACTCAAGTGGAGCTTGACTTGTGGATATGCAGCAGTCCCATCAACGTGGGTTCCATGATCACCTTGTATGCCAGAGAGAGGTCACCTCTGAGGAATCTGTATGAAACTGAGTAGAGAAATAGGGCTTTTATCCTATCTATATATGGTAGATGGTTGAGGCCCTGGATTCTCCTGGTGAGGAATCTCTGTGGTCTCTCTAGCTGCTGCATGTGCTTTGCGAGGTACATGCCAAAAGTGGCATTGTGCTCAATAATGGGCCTTATAAGGGAAGAATACAGGGATATTATGACCTCCTTGTCCCTGGATGAGATATCCTTACTTATAAGGTGGAAGGCTTTCCGTACAATGGAAGCAACATGGTGGTGAAAAGTCAGGTTGCTATCAACCTGGGTGCCCAAATCCCTCATGACTAATTGCATGCTTAGCACATTGTTATTAATGTGATACTTTTGTGGGAACACCACTCTCCCCAAAGAGGGTGATGATGCATTTTTAGTATTCAGCTTGAGGCCACATTTCTGGCACCAATCATTTGTCTGAGTCAGACCCTCTTAGAGGATGTCCACATCACTAGGAGAATTGAATACAGCACCCAGCTTGCAGTCATCTGCAAACTTGGTCAACCATAGCCCACGAGTTTTGGTATGCACCTCAGAAAAGTATATCCCAGATAACAGAGGCCCCAAGACAAAACCCTGGGCTATGCCGCTTGTTACGGGTCTACTGTTTGTGGTGGCTTCCCCTATTTTGACTATGTGGGTTCTATCAGTGAGCCAGTTTGCTATCCATCTAGCAATATATGGATTGATGCCTAGTTGAGAGAGTTTATCTAGTATGCCCAAGTGGGGAATAGTGTCAAAGGCTTTGGCCAGGTCAAGGTAGGCAGTGTGCACCATCTTCCCCTCATCCATGGCTTTGGAGACTGTCTCAAAGAAGTCGACCAAATTTAGCAGACACGACCTCCGCTTGACGAAGCCAAACTGTGTGGGATCAAGTGTTTGGAGTTTGCAAATGTCCTTGTTAATGAGGTCCATGATATTCTGTTCCATGGCCTTGCAGATCAGGCTAGTTAGGCTGGTGGGTCCATAATTTCCCAGATCTGTGGATGCTCCACATTTGTGTAAAGTGATGACAGTGTCTGTCCTCCTCTTAGCTGGGATGAAGCCAGTAATCAGGCTTTGGTTGAATAGGGTGCCTATTGGTGCTGCAAGTTCCTGCCTGAGTTCATGTAGGATGTAGCCCGGGATGTTATCAAGTCCCGTGGAGGCTGTATTTTCTGCCTTTGAGAGAGCAGTGACGACCTGTTCCCTAGACATAAGGGGAAGGGGGCAAGTACTGGGAATGCCCTGATTTACTGATGGGGACAGAGAGGTAAAGTTTTTGCTGAATCTGTCAGGCAGCAAGTTTGCTATATCTACAGCATTTGTATATGTGGTGTCCTTGACCACCAGTTCTGAACAGATCTGGTTGCTTCCTTTGACATTGCAGTCATATGTGAAGATAGCCTTATGATTGTCTCAATTAGATATGGCCAATTTGCACTTGAAGTTTGCTTTGGAGGATTTCAATAGTGCTCTTATTTGCTTGTTCAGACTAAGGAGACATTGCTTCCAGTTGGGCACCTGCTCCTTCTTGGTCTTGGTTTATTCATTGGAGATGTCCACCAGACAGGTTTACTCTTCCTTGCAGAGGATGATTTAGTCTTCTCAGGTATTCCTGATTCCATGCATCTATATAAATGCTCATATAGTGCTTTGGTGTAGTTTTGGATATGGATGCCAGTTCCTATAGGGGGGCTGTGAAGCTGTTTATACCATCTGTCAGGAGGCTGTAATCAGCTTTGGAGAAGCTTTTATGTCTGATCCTAGCTAGAGGGGGGTTGTGGAGATGGTGACTTCAAAAGTGACCACTTTGTTGTCAGATCTTACCAGGGAGGATGATACTATTGGGATGCTGCAGTGGTTACTCATGTTGGTTAATACCAAGTCCAAAAATATTATCATCTCTTGTGGGGGTATTGACTGGCTGATCCAAGGCATTTGCATTGACAAAATCAAGGAACCTCTGGGCATTTGTGTTCTGGCATGAGTAGTTCTTCCAATCTATGCTTGGAAAGTTAACGTCACCCAGGATCAGGGTAAATTTATCCACTTTAACATTTTATATAAATTCAGTGAAGTAGTATATACCACTTGGTTAAATAACCCTAAACCTCCTTTCTCTTTATTTAAATAAAAACATCTTTTTTTTTACTGGATTCAGTCTAGAACCCCATATAAATGAAAAAAAAATCTGTGATAATTATTTTTCAAATAGCATTTGCAACATAAATACAATTGATAAGTGTGCTATTTTTCTACATTAATACCAAATTTATTAAATACACATTTTCCTAAATTATAACCTGTATGTTTTCCAAAAAATATATATTTTTTAATTCTTCTATTATTTTTCCCATTGGATTCTGCTTAAATTCTTATTCTCAAATGTTATACCTAACACAGAGATTTCATTCATTGTAAATTATATTCCTGTCATCTTTAACACATCACCTAATCCTTTACTTTTTTCTTTGTTTAAAGTCATACTTCTTACTTTGAAACAAAATATTACTTTCATCAAAGTCTTATTCTTTGTCATTATTATATCATCCACATAAGTTAACAAAACTAGAATTCTTAATCCTTCCACGATTATGTACCCAGTCTCTTTCATTTTCACAATGTATTTCTCTTACAATAATATTCATAACTAAAGTAAAAAATATACAGCTCAATGGACATCCCTGTTATATACCTCCCCTAATATGTATTTCTTTATTTAACCAACCATTTACTAGAATTTTTAGTTTATTGTTATTATATATGGACATTAATACTTTCCTAATTGTCTCACTTATATTGTATTTTTTTTATTTTTACCCATAAAATTTCATATTCTATTGTATCAAATGCCTTATCAATATCTTTACCATAAGTTTAGCTTTGTCTCTTTTATTTATAATGTCATCCATAATCTCTCTCTCACCATCATTAATAATGCTTGACATCCCTTTAACTTTAAACTACATATACTGTTCTCTATAACACGTTCTATCTTAGTTCCAAATCTCTTCTGTATTATTTTCATAAAAATCTTATAGTCATTATTAAGTACCATCATTCTCCATTTTTTATTGACATTTGCCTTCTTTCTTCTAAATAAACTTAAATATTTTGCTACATAGTTCATTATACATGAAACTTTTATTTAGCCATTCATTTAAAACCTTTAAAATATTCTTCTTGTCATAGTATTACATTTCTATACACTTCATATCCTATTCCATCTGGTTTTGCAGCTGAATCTATATTTACTTGTCCTAATACTTTGTCTAGCTCATATAGAGAAACCACCTTTTAAAATCTTTATTTTCTTGCTCTGAAAACTTTTTTATTTCCAATATTATTTTCAGTTTCTTCTTTTTTCTTTAAATATTTCTTATACATATTCTACTACTACAATATTCATAATTTGTTCCTGACTTCTTTCTGCTTCTTCCTTTGTATTTTTTTATTTCTGTCATTACACTTCTATCTTCCTTTACTAATACTCTTAAATATGTTGATACTTCTTCCCTTTCCCTTGCAATAAATATATTTGCTTGAATAATAATTCCTTAATCTTTTCTCAAATTTTTCTACATAATTCTTTTTCTTTCTGAAAATATCCTCTATCATTTTCTAACTCTTCAAATGCATCTTTATAAACTGTCCTATAATTTTCTTTGTCTCCTTTTCTCACATCATACTGCCACTGATAGAAACATTATATATATATATATATATATATATAGAGAGAGAGAGAGAGAGAGAGAGCTTAAAAATCACCCATCATACAGATTATTTTTTTAAAATGATGTCATAGTAATGTGATCTCTCCATAACTATATTATTAGTCTTTTTCCTACTTTATTCCATGTTTTCTCATGTATCCTTTTTATTTCTTTGCCTTGTTTTATATATATTTTATTTTATTTTTATCTCTATCCATATTGCTTGATGATTAGAAAATCATGTTTCATCATCTCTTCTCATATGATTAAGCCTTCTGATACTTTTTTAGAACTTCTAACATTTTTATTACATCATTTCCTTTTTTTACACTTGCCTTTTAAATCACAATTGAAATCTCCTGTCATTATAGTATTCTTATTTTCACTGCATAGTCTGGAATCTGGTGAAATAAACTTTCTCTTTCTTTACAAGTAACATAAGCATATAATTCTATAATTATATATACACGTTCTTTCCATCTTAAATCCCCAAAGTTAATCTTTCCACTCATACTAAAGTTACACCCAATATATTCAGTATTTTGTAACATATGGCTATACCAGAACACTGATCACTTCTCAAATTCCAAATTATTTCTTCCTCCCCATAATTTTTGGGTTTGCAATCTTTCTCTAATTTTCAAAAATCTCATATCTGATAATATAATTACAGCTACATCACATTTATTGTACCATTTCACAACTCTTACCCTTGTCACTATGTTCTTAATGCTATTCACATTTAACTCTAAAAGTATTGCTTTCCATTTTCCTTACTTTCTAGAAATTATAATTGTATTTTATTTTTCATCTATTTATTTTCTTTTATAATTATTCCTTTAAAGTTTGTTTTTCTATATTTTAGCCTTTTACCTATAGAATATATAAACATTTATTTTTATCACAGCTATTTATAAAATGCCATTCTTTTCCACACAAAAAAAAATGTGTTTGGGGTTACCCGCAGTATTTTATCACACCCTCATTTCCTTAAGCACTTATTTTCCTTGGAATATTATAATGCCATCCTTTTCTATCTTTAACACAATATTACAATACAATATAACAGTCCATAAACCTTTACAATGTCTAGCATTTTTACATAATTGTTTTAAATGTCCTTTTAAAGTCTACTTTTCAACTTCTGCTTGAAATTGCACATGAACCTTATTTTTGTTTCCCTGTTAAATGTTCTTATTACATATAAGTTCCAAGGATTACAGTTCTTCTTTTCATATTTCTCAAGATAAATTTCTATTGTGTAAACAATCTCAGATAAAATGTCACATAATGTCTCTTTGTTAATAAGAATAAATGCCCTTTCCTATTTAACTTTTACACCCAAAGGAACTATTAAGTTCTCCGAATCTTTATACCTGCCCAGTTCTTTTCCTTCTGTATTCTGAATTCTTATCACATACTTCCACTCTTTATTATCTTCCACCTTTTTCTTTTCTGTTACTCCCCTTACACCCTCTTTCACTTTTTCAACATAAGATTTATTTTCCATTCCACTATTACCCTTCAAAATTGTCTCTACTTCTTTTTGAATTTTTCCATAATGTCTCCCCAAGATCTCTCCTTCACTCCCTGGCTTGCTGTTCATCAACATCTCCTTCAGTACATCATTTTACAATCATCCTGACTGGATGGTTGTAATAACACAAGACTCACTTGCCAATTCCTCATTTCTAGTTTCAGCAAACAAGTTTTGCTGAAAAATGTCTCCAAAATTCTCTACAATCTTGCTAATACTCTCCACAGCACTGGTGTTTTCCTCTGTGCCTTCCACTAAATTCTTCTCATTGTGCACTGTCCTCCCAGACACTACTGTGCTAGGAACTGGATGTGCACATTCTTAACAGAATAGGGGAGGTTCCCCAATGTCCTAGCCAAATTTCCTCTTCTAGTATAAATACCACTTCAAGCCTCCCCTAAAAAGGGACTGCTAGTCTAGTGGGACTAACCTAGTTAACAAAAGGATAAATAAAATTTAAAATAAATCCAATGTTTAGGTTAGTTGGGTAGTCATGTAATAGGGATACTTGATCTAATAATGGAAGAGTACTTTTTTTTAAATTTATGTCCATAGTTATTTAATTTTTGTATGTGTTTAATGGATTGGAAGAAGGGTATAACATTAAGAAAACTATCTGAATGTGTAACATATGTCCAGATATAAATATTTCAGTATTTAACATGAAATAATGAAGTGTCATTCACTGAAAAGGATGGCAAAACAATTATACATAGGGTTGTGCCTTATATAACAGCTATGCAGTGACAAAGCTAAAATGGAGTATGTAGTTTCAGGATGTTGTGGAATTTACCTATCACTATCATTGGTATAAAATTGGGATAGATTACACAGATACCACATAATGGAGAGAACAGAGTCACACCCTATTGCAATATCTGATTATGCACATATAAAGGTTAGGATACAGGCTAAATGAAGCGAGAAAGGAAATAAGCATTGGTGCTTTTCAAGTAAGCATTTAAGCAGTGTGTAATGGATATGATTTTTTTTGAATATCAAGAAAGAAAATGGATCAGGTCAGACAGACAGGTGGTGCTCAGTGCAGTGAAAAGAAACTTTAGAGCTGTAGTTTTAAACAAGGGAGAGAGAAACATGGGAAATGGTAACAACATATTGTGAAGGGCTTGTGAGGGCTAAAGCACTGCAGGGTAATTTAGAAAAACCTCACTGATGATAAAGAAAAGCACTTGAGAGGTGCCAAGGAGAATATCGAAGAGTATTTGGACAATATGCATGATCACAGGAAAGTGGCACTTAGGCTATTATTTTACAATAGTAACATTAGACCACAAAACCAATTAGCACAGAGGTTACGGAAGCAAGTGGGGAAAGCAGTAATATAGCTGAGGGACTCTTGGCCCAGGAAAAATGATAAAGGATTAGGGAAGTATTTCAGGTATTTTATGAAAGACTTTATACAGCAGACAAATGGGGTGATCAAGATAATCTTTAGATGGAGAATGTTATAGTGAACCTTGGCTTAAAGTAATTACTTAATTATTAATTAGTTGATTGATATTTATTTTAATTACTTACTTAATTAATACTGACTCTGAAGCCTGACCAGGATTACGGGTGGCAATGGTAATAATCTGAAGAAATCCAACACCTTTCATGAAGGGTGCAAAATCTTTAGCTGCACTCAAGGAGTCACTTAAGGCAATCAGCACTAACTGATATGAGTGAATCATCACTGATTCAACCTAGAATCTGTAACAATTGTAAAAGCTTGCACCCTACCAGGTAGATGATAAATGGAAGAAATACATATTTTTCCTGCCCCTATGATGGACTCAGAAATATTAGTGGTCTTGTAAGGAACATAGATCAGGTTCAAACCCAGTTTAAAGTAAATTGGTAACTCTCCCCTGATGGTATCCCAACAAGAGTACTGAATGATCAAGACATTTGGAAGTACCAAATCTGCCAAATGAGACTCAAACCTAAGTTGAAGCCAAATCAGGGGCAAGAATACAAAATTAGTGTCACACAGTATCTCATCGATAATGTCTGTCTTGTTGTGGACTGATCATTTTAGTTATTTATATTGTTAACTGGGGTAGAGCACTCCACCACATGGACCTTTTTAGGCTCAGCCCAGAAACACTGCCTTGTTAAGTGGATTGATCAGAGTCACAGACTTAGGCAAATAGAGGCTAAGGGAATTAAACCATGGACCATAGGAAGCAGCTTGTTAATAGCTTATACCCTTACTCCTCTAAGCTAACATCCAGACAGTGCTGCATGGAAATACAGCAGCCTATATAGGACCACCAGTCTGCATGTCTTGATGACTTGCCCCAAATGTAACTTAAGACTCTCTGGGTACCATTCTCATTCACAGTGCTCTATGATCACTTGTGTGATTTCACCCAAAAGTGGCCAAAAGTATCTCTAACATGATCAGTGCACTCCAGTAAGACTGACGGTCGATGCATTGCCTGTGCCTTGCTGCCTCCACCATGCCTCTGCAGCAGTCCCAAGTAGCAGCAAAGCTTAAATACATCTGCTAAGATCTGAGATGTTACAACAGGGAGGCATGAGCTGAGGAGGCAGCCTTTGTAGTGAACCTCATTTCTAGAGCTAAGATTCAAAATCACCCAAACAATTAACTCGATTGAACATGTCCTGGCAGTTAGGAAAATGAATGCACACTGTGGTTTGAACAAGTACACAGTTTTGGACCAGATACTAAT
This sequence comes from Protopterus annectens, assembly GCF_019279795.1. Classification (NCBI taxonomy): domain Eukaryota; kingdom Metazoa; phylum Chordata; order Ceratodontiformes; family Protopteridae; genus Protopterus; species Protopterus annectens. Next base: position 1,203,288,892 of record NC_056727.1, read on the forward strand.
GTAACACAAAACATTAAATAAACTAATATTAAGCCTGTAGTGTAACATTAAAACAGCAAAGTAGTTGTAAATTTCTGTATGAAATAAATACTGCCAGTGATAAATGAAACATAAATGATTCTAACTAACTAAGTAATTAAGTTGCACTTAGCTTATGGTCCCAGAAGAAGCTAAGACTTGAACAATGCTGACTCCAAAGGTACCGCTATAAGGGACAGCTGGTTGACAAGTATATAGACAAGGAATCCCTATCTGGTCAACCAAAGCCCAAAAATCTTAAAAGACTCTCAGAACGCTACAGACAAATGCCATAGCTTTTTCCATAGCTCCATTCTATGTTGGCTGAATGCCAGTGCCACAAATGATCCAGTGTACTGACTACAGGTCCAAACACAGATCTTGATTCAAATGACATATCAATTGCCAGAGACAACATCCAGCTATCAGTGTAGGTATCATTTATTCCACTTTATTCAAGAGCAACATTCACTAACCATGAAAGTAAATGGTACAGAGGGATTTCATGGTGTGGGCAATCAATGTTTTGCAACAGGAGAATCACTGTAATTGACACACTCCCAGCAAGAGGATAGTAAGAGGTGTTTATCTTAATATAATAGTGGTCCCTTCATTCTCTTTATTCCTTCTTCTTTAAGCTATAACTCTGGGTTGACTTGCAGTCCAGTCAACCCCATTTAGAATCAAAAAAGATAAAATCAGGAAATTCATGTATGGTATTAAGACCATAAGTGTTACATGACTAGAGTAGCCAACAGTTCAGTAGTTCAATCTCATTAACATTTTTTAACCAATGGGCAAAAATACTGAGTGTACTCATTAGAGCTATAAAGTCCCAGGAAACAGTCTTTAAGGACGTAGGTAGTTCGTGTTTAAGACATAGACCATATATATATATATATATATATATATATATATATATATATATATATATATATATATATATATATATAATCCTTGTAGGAGAATGAAGGGAAACAAGGAATATCTGCAGCAGGCTAAAGGGATTACAAAAATAATGACTGTCATAACTCACAGCGGATGAAGGAGGGTCTGAGCCAGAAGCTTAAGGTGTATGGAATCTTGGAAGGTCAGATCCTTAAGTTAATGAGATTTCTCTTCCAGAAGGAAGAGTCAGCACAAGCTAGAGTCTGGAACAAATGCAATGAATGACATTCTCTGTAAAAAAAGAACAGCTGTCTTTTTGAGGTTAATGGAAATTCTCAGACACTGCAGCCAAAGTAAAACCCAAAGCTTGCTCTGCCTAAATAAATAAGTGATATAATGTTATTAAGAAGTAGTCTTTCTGATATGAGTACACTGAAAATGTTCCAGCACTAGCATGTCCAAAAACAGGGTGAAGACCACAAGTAGGGAAGAAGGGCCAAAGGGCAACTTCTTTTACTGGTACTGCTGCTTTCTAAAGGACAAATAAAGGAACAACTAGGGGATTTTCAGATCTGGGTATACCACTAAGCATCTATCATATCCACAGAGACCATCCAGAAAGATTCCAAACAATGAAGACACAACTGTCTGCAGGGTGACCATGGAGAACATCAGTTCTGATGTGAAGACTAAACCTGATCAGGTTTGGAAGAAGTTAGTCCCCCCCCCATCTTCCTGGGCACAAGGATGTGATTACAACCTACATCCCTGTTCTCAATGGAATCTGGTTATACCATCTTTGAACAAGACTAAGCCAGGACCTCCTCTAGGACTAACTGTTCCATAGAATAGAAGCATAAGAGTGAGCATCTAACAGTTCTAACGTACTATTCCTGTTTTATATTCAACAGGCCCATATTTTGAGTCATAGCTTTATATGTCAGGGCTTTGTTAGAAACATTTAGCCTTTTGGAGTATCAGATAAAGAACAGTCAGGACTGTTGGGAGTGGGGTGATTACTGGGGCAAATATCTGCTTAGGGATGTTGATAAGACAGTTGAGGATAGAACAGTAAGGAGTCTCATATTTAACCTGTGTCAATGTCATTGAGGTTTGTTTAGTGGAAGGTGAGGAGTGGGTTAATGAAGAGAGGGTAGTCATACGTTCATTCCAACACTGAAAGGGCCATCTTCTTTCCTGAATGTTATCTATGATTTCTTAATTGGGATGCCAAAAAGGACCTTTCGTTAGTGTGATTTAGAATCTTCAGATGCCTTATTGGAAGAGGACATTCTTGGTCAAAGCTACTTATGCAGAAAGACCTCAAATGCAGCAACCCTAGCTAGAGCATTCCAGACGTGGAATATGAAATTAGTGTCTATGTATCTATATCTATCTAACTATAGATTTATATATATATATATATATATATATATATATATATATATATATATATATATACTGTACATGCGAGTGTGTGTGTGTGTGTGTGTGTGTGTGTGTGTGTGTGTGTGTGTGTGTGTGTGTGTGTGTGTGTGTGTGTGTGTGTGTGTGTATTTTTTATTATTATTTTTTTTTAGACAACATGCTTTTCAGTAGCTCTGCAGGCCTCTGGTGTGGGATGGTAAGTCAATTTCTTTAACTCATTCCCTTCAGTGGAGCTCTGGAAGATTGTATTATAACTTTTAATGGCTGCATCCTGAACTTTCTGACAAAATCAAGTTATGTCTTCTCATTTCAAACAAATATTCATATCGCTTGAATCATAAGGATTACTAAAAAAGTATGGATGGCAAACTGTACAGCACAAAGTAATCTTTATCAGTGGTGATAGTCATTAGTCTCTAGATCTTAAACTGGATTTGATAAGTCACAATAATCACAGTAAATATTCATTTTATAATATTTTGTAAACAACTGACAGTATTTCAATAAGCGGTCAAAGCTATGCTCATACTGTCAGCAACATTTTTGTACATCCTGCTGTCAGCTTTCATATGAAGTTGGGCAGTTCTCTGTGTCACTTGGTTGTTGAGAAATTTAGAGAAATATGGAAAGTATGACAATATGAATAAACAGTATATTATATTAATATTGCTTTAGCCGCAGTAAACAGAGTCCAAGCATCAGTGCAGTTGTACCACAGATGAAGAAAAATAGTCGGCTCAATGAGAGAATTCCAAAGCTTGTTTAATAGTTAATTCAAACACATAAACGCAATTCCACACACAGTGTTTTCATCTAAGTTGCTAGTGCGATGTTCAGAGAGAATCAAGAGTTATCAGCAGAATGGCCAGGGATAACATTACAAAATGAACTATGTGAACCAGGAAGCTTGACCAAAGAAACAGCAGTATCGTTGAAAACAGAAACTTTCAAGTTTACAGCAAGGAAAGTCTGACTGGGTCAAGAGTACCCTTTTTTGACAAAGGCCAAAGGAGAAAAGCTCCACACATATCAATTACATAGATAAAATCAATGACATGCCTTATTGAGACATTGGGCTGTATTTTCATTGATGGATTGCTTGGATAATTAAGCTAATAGATTATATAATGAGATGGTTTATTTAGTTTACCTTTATAAAGGTGATTCACAGTGGTGCGAATGCTCATATGAGCGACTCGTAACCACGAAAGTGAAAACGCCGACAGTCTGTAATGTTCGAAAAACAGCAAATCGAAAAGCAGATTTGCTGTTTTTTGAACATTAATATCGAATGCAAAAAAAAAAAAGACGTGTAAAGCAGGGGGGCAAGGCCCCCCCTGCACCTCTGATGTGGGGGGCTGTGCCCCCCACACCACCTCTACTTTACTATTTTAACTCCGAGATCGCACTACAGTGGGGAAAGGGACCATTTTCCAATCCCACTATAGTGCAATCCGCCCCACAATGTCGAATGTGCAATGAGCGAATGTCACTGTGCATTTGCTCATTGCACATTCAAATCTTTTTTCTTTCGGCATCTTCAAAATTTGCAAACAGCCTTTCGAACACTTGCTGTTTGCCCGACTGTGTATCCCCTTTATAAAGGTAAATCAGTTTATTCATTCATTCATTGTTTGCATCTGATGAAGTCTTAGCAACATAGACAAAAACGTGTGTGTAGAATTGCATTTATGTGTTTGAATTAACTATTAAACCAGATTTGGAATTCTATCATTGAGCCGACTATTTTCCTTCATCTGTGGTACTTATTTTGCTTGGTTTTGGAGTCGTTGGTGTCTAAGTACCTGTTCCATTGTTATTTTTGGTTATCAGTGCAGTTGTGTTACCCATTGCATAAGCTTTGGGATTAAATTTTGTAATAGCTTGCTTGTAACATGGTTTTGGAATTATTAACGCAAATATGAATAGGCAAAATAAGATGCCTAGAAACTTTAGTAGATTATAACTAGAGAAACATTTGGAGGCATTACTGGGCTTTAATGACTTATGGACTTGCATGCTAAGGATAACTGAAAGTGGTCTATATCTGAGCGGTGGTTCATAAATCCTAAAATGTTTGTGTCCAGATTCCAAGTACTCTCACTGAACCTATCTAAAGTCTAAACCTTTTTGTCTGATGGAGATTAGGCAGATGTTGGAGTCTCTAGGAACTGTACTGTACACTGCAAATTATGAAGACATTTGCTTTAGGATACATCTCAAACTTGTCAGTCAGTTTGAGTGATGGCCATATGGATGGTCTATCTTCATAACAACTGAAGCCCTGAGTCAAGATTGTCTTCAAGACTACAAAAGGACATATTTATGTATATCTTGTAAAGGGAGAAATGACTTAAGACCTGGCATCTGCTTGCTCAAAGAAAGTAATTATTACAGCTCTTTGGAGGTATGTGAGGAATGTGACAATAAACAGTCACTTAAGTTTGGACAGCATCATTCTTATAGTTTTCCAAAAAGAAAGGCCCTGAAAATGAATAGGTAGAAAAGGGGAATTCTTTGTTTCAGTTTGTCTTAGAAGGGGACACATCTACTATTTATACTCTGTAATGACAGGGAATACTAAGACAGGAAGAAAAAAAAATCTTTGGCAGTTTTCTGAAGATTCAGTTATTCAATAAGGTTACAGTTGCAGGGGCTACAGTGGATTGCACTTAATGAATAAACTTCTTAACTGGACCTAGTATGATATGTAACAGAAGGGAATGGACTTTAACTGATGCACAATCTAATGAATCCTTTTCTAGACTGGGAGTTCTTCCCTCAATGGCTTCCCTACTATCATACTGTGAGATCTTATATCTTCTTTGACATCTGTCCCTAGGCTCTAAGCAGTCTCTGAGTCCAGATATGGCACTAGAATAACCAAGGGTTAGAAAGCTGGTGCATGAAGACCTGGGAGCATGTGTTTAATCCTTGCTTCTGTGTAATCTATCTTTCTCCTGGAAGCAAAATGAATGGATTCCATGGATCAGATTAAGGCCTAGTGCTTTGCATTGGAGTTATCAACAGCTGAAACCTTGTTCACAACCAGAGTCCTCAAAGAACCTTGAGGATAAAGAAGATAAATACATATGCCTAGGTTTTGCTAACAAGATTTGGCACTAGGAATGCACCTCTGTACCTAACCTGAGTTAGTCTGAAGACATAGAGCAAGAGAACTTGCTCTCACTTAAGAACAATATGTTCAGAGAGACAGCTGAGGCCACCACAGCAGCACTTAAATAGAATGATGAGATACACCTGGAGGACTTAGATTTAGTCTCTGAGTTTGTTAGTCCTCTCTTGCATGTCCTTACTATCTTTTAATGGTCCCCCTAGCTGGTCTTGACACAGGGCCAGTCTTATACTGACAAACACTAAGTAGGATGCATGCCTAAAATTGATCTTGCCTCATGTCAAGTTACAGGGCTGAGCTTCCCAGCTGTCAGGGTGGCAACAGTTGACATTGTGTTGTAGAACCAAACAAAAGAAGCTCCTGAAATGTACAATATTTAAGATAGGATGACAGAAAAGATACCGAGAAAGTATATACATTTTAGGTGTCAGCTTCAATGGGTTTCCAATAATTAAGTTTAGAAAGAGTTATGAATTTGGGAAGTATCTGACATGGACTTTGAAACAATAGTCTGTGCACACTGTTAAAATCAATTGCATAGATGCCAGTGTGGGCCAGGATGAGCATGCATATTGCCTTTGAAATTTATGAAGTCACATGAGTGATTACTGGGAAAGGTGAAAAAGTCATCTGAGTGGTCACAAGAAAGATATACATGAGATATCTCAATAATCTGCTTGTAAAGATATTACTGAGGAAGCAATGGTAATTTGAATAAATTGTTATGCAAAAATGTATACTTGGCATGCTTATTTACTTTTCTTGCAGGATCCAAGGTTGATTATTTAATTTTTTTCACTCAGAGCATGCTACACATATATGCCATATCTTTATGTATGTAGTTTTTATCAATGTGCTGCCTGGTTTCATTCTCTAAGCCCATTATAGGCAAGTCTCCCCATACATTTCATTAAATATATCTTTAAAAGTGAGACTACAGAAAGTCTAAAACCATGCCTTTCTGCAGATAATACAAATATTTGTAATAGGAGTGGTATATGTGGTAAGAGGAGGAGGAGATAAGTCTGATGTTAGTACATTTGGAAGATAAGCAAAAGGCATGATCACTTAGATTCACTGCACAACATTGCAAAGTAAGGAACATGCTACACAAAATCCCATGGAAACAGAGGTGGTGAGAAAATAGTAAAGTGTAACAAGACGTAGGGTGGTCAAATCATTTATTTTTGATTACCTGCTTTAACCAGTTCAGGATTGCTGGGAGTCAGAACTTAAAACAGCATTCAAAAGCAAGGCAGAGAAATGATGCATAGATAAGATATCAGTCTATTCCATCACATACACACCTACATAGACACAGCACATGTCATGGGCACCTACCAGCAAACTGGAGGATTGGCCATTCACCTATGGTATGTCTTCTAGGATGTGCAAGGAAAGTGAAAGTATAGTGAAAAAAGTGTTCTGCATTATTTCATCGAACATACACATCATCAAACAGCATTTCATCAGAAATGCCATTTATCGAACCACCCTCATGTGGGGGGTTGTCCCCCCTCCTTTCATATATAGACCAACTATGAGATGACACTACGGTGGGGGAAAAGGAAAATTTCCTGATCCCCACCATAATACGATCTCAATCAGAACAGTTTGATGAATGACATGTTTGACAAAATGCCAACTGAAATATTATCTGATGATGTGAAGTTTTGATGAAATAATAGGGACCTATGAGAAAGTTCATAGAACAAGCGGACTTTACACAGAACTGGAAAACTAAATGCTATTAGGCAGAAACCACTATTCTACACTGTTGTCAGATTAGATAATCCGAAATAAAAGGCTGTGAGAAAAACAGTAGAGACAGCTGAGAATATCAGGTCTGTATTACAATGTCGAACTCACAGGAGTCCGAATGTTGTAATATCAAACCCAAATGCTTGAAACACGAAAATAGCGAAGCCATTGAACACCGATTTTTTTCCCCAGGGAAAGAAATCAGTGGGCCGTTTTCATGGCTTTGCTATTTTCTCCACTGTGGTGCGATCTCAGAGTTGGTATATTTAAGTAAGAAGGTGTGGGGGCACAGCCTCCCATGTTGGGGGTGTGTGGGGTGGTGAAGCCTCTCATATTAGGTTAAGTTTAAAGTGTACGTGTTTTTTTTTTTTTGTACCGGAACAGCAATTTTTTTCCCTGGGGAAAAAAATCGCTGTTCTATGTTTTCGTACTTTTTGGGTTTCGAACTTAACAGTTCAATATTAAATCGTTCGAACTCCTGTAAGTTTGACGATGTAATATAGACCCAAGGATATCACCATGCATAGGAAGAGCCATAACCAACGGCAAGCAGATATTGGCATTTTGTAGAGAATCTGGTGAGACCACATCTCTGCTATTGCATGTTGTCTGCAGACCCTGCCTTTGAAAAGTTATAGATTAGATGATGGCTGTAACATGGTTGATAAAACTGGATGTGTGATCCACCTTCGAATTTGAGCAGTAAGAACAGAAAAGCATGTGCTCTGGGGGACCTTTGTTGTTTATGAAGTCATTTAATGACCAAAGGGAATCATTAAGCTAGCTTCATTGATTCAACTGGTTCTCTGTAAAAAGGGCTGTTTAAAAGAGTGAGACTGGGAAGCAATGGTAGTAAGAAAGTTTCTCCTTATCACCAAGGTTATGCAATCCCACTGAAGTTGGTAAAGGTGATATGGTAAAGTAGCAAAGGTCTGCCCTCCTGTACACATATTGTTTTCTTTTTTTTTTTTTTTTTGCTAACAGAGCTAGTTCTAGTGAATTCTTCTAAGGGATATTTATTTATTTATTCTACATTTGTTGATCAGGGATATCTGGCTGGGCAGCCCTTTTCAGTGAAGGCCAATGGAGAAAAGCTTGAATACATGCAGCACAATCAAAATCTTTCAGGTTACATAATATCAAAAATTTCAGGCAGAATACAATTAAAATAAATTTTACAATGTCAAAATAGATAAGATAACGATGCATGCAGTAGTAAGGTTTCTTATACTACCTATACTCTATGCAGATTTAGTTAATTAAATAACTATGCAGTAGGATAGATGTCACAGTATAGAGCACTGAGTTATTTACAAAGGGTGGAAAGCGAAAGTTTTGCTTTTCAGTTTGATTTAATTTTGAAATACAAATGAAATAAGTGGTAAAAGAGTTAAGAGAGACATAGACAGAAGGTGGGGTGGGTGAAAACAGAATGATGGTTGGTAACGGAGTAGAGGAGAGCAGAGACTCTTCTATAGAAGAGAGGTAGACGAGGAAGAATAAAGCAGCGAGTAGAGGTACTTCAACTGGAGATCTCCACTCTAAGCTCCTGACTCTCTATCTCTTGAAATGTCTGACAGAATGGCAGGTGCAAAACATCACTGATCAGAACAAATAGCAATTCCTAAAAATAAAAGAAGTTATAAAACTTGGTTCAGCAGGTGAGAGGAAACCTCTTATCAACCTAGAGGTTGGCTGGAGTGCATAAGTAATGTTGCACTGGAAATACAAAAGACAAACTGTATTTTTCATTATTGTAAAGAAGTTTATTAATGATTGTATGGCAAAATGACTGCTATTTCATTTTTAGGCCAGAACCACTCTTACAAATTCATAGGTAAGTACTCAGCTAGCTGTCCTTGCGAGCCATTTTAAGCCTAGCCAATTTCCCTTTTCATGCTCAAACTAACCCATCCCATTTGGTTAAAGATTGGCCTTGCCCTTCCCCATTGTTTATAATTATATATTAACCCTAATGAGAATAGTTTATTAATGACTGCATGGCAAAATGACTACTGTTATTTCATTTTTAGGCCAGAACCAATCTTATAGATTCATAGGTAAGTACTCGGCTAGCTATCCTTGTGAGCCATTTTAAGCCTAGCCAATTTCCCTTTTCATGCTCAAACTAACCCACCCCCATGGTTGATAATTATATATTAACCCTAATGAGAATAAGTGAGATACATTATACTGTAGATAATTTAAGGGGCCCCATGGTAAATTTTCTGTTTCCCATCCATAGATTCAAGTTGTACTTCAATGTTGGCAGGGATGAGTTTTGTTTTATGTGGATGTGGAGTTTGTTCCAGAGCAGCGGTATCCACTGCAAGATGTACCTGCCCCTCCAAACCATTCTGTTGATGTTGCAGAAGAGGTTTAGATCCCTAGGCTGAGTATTTCTGATGACATTTGACTTGCTGATGTGCAATAAATCCATCAGTACTGGGTTGGAGGATACACTGTATGCTAGACACAGGTCATCTCTTAAAAGAAGTCTGTAGGATACCACGTATAGTGACAGGGCTTTGAGTCAGTCCATGTAGGACATGTTGCTTAGGCTTTGATTCCTTTTAGTAAGCTTTCTCTGTGGGCACTCCAGTTGTTGCATGTGTCTGGACAGATACATTCCAAAGGGGGCATTATCATACCTCCCAACCGTACCGAATTACTCGGTAAAAACTGAGTTTTGGGGTTAAATAATGGGGTGCCACGATTCACAAGTGGCACCCCTTCATTTCCGATTTATTTTTAAAGATTTATTTAAAAATTTGCGGTGTTGCTGACATCATCACGTACGCGATGACATCAGCAACGTCAGCTCTGCCAACCAGTTGGAATTCAGCTCGAGCCCACACAGGGCATGTATTTCCAGCAAATGCGAGCGGGAACTTTTTGGATTTATTTTTTCTGCTGCTGTTGGCTTCTCTTTAGCATGGAGAGCTGCTCTGCTTGGATTTAAAGTAAACGTGAGCGGGAACTGTTTGGACGGCTTATGTTTAGCGTGCCATGGAGAACTACTGCTTGGATGTATTTATTCTGCTGCTTAGCGTGGACGTGGAGATTTATTCTGTCATGATCATGAGCAGATTATGCTGGCTGGAACTGGAGGTAAGTTATGTGTGTGTGTGTGTGTGTGTGTGTGTGTGTGTGTGTGTGTGTGTGTGTGTGTGTGTGTGTGTGTGTGTGTGTGTGTGTGTGTGTGTGTGTGTGTGTGTGTGTGTGTGTGTGTGTGTGTGTGTGTGTGCAGAGTCTAGGGCAAAAAAAGACTGTAAGGGTTATTTATTGCCTTATGCGTGTGTGAGAGCTCAGAGAAACTTTTAAGATGAAAAGAGAAATGGCACGGCAGTCTGCAGACATGTATGTAATGTATTGCTCTTCTGTTAAGCTTCTAATTCTGCAGTTTCAGAAAGTGTACTGGGTATTTGTGTTTTTTCTGTTTAAGGCAAGCTGAAATGAGAAATGGGCCAGCGTGGCAGTTTTGTGCGAGAATGGCAGAGTGCAGAAGTGTTTATTTTATTTTGGGTCAGTACAATGTATTATGAGAAAAAGACCTTCGGTTGCTTAACTTGCTTTATTGTTTTGTACTTACTAAGTGATTTTTTTTTTTTTAAAGTCATGCAATTATAGAACGACTGCAAATGGGGCTAGCTGAAAGCTGGGTCACGGTTCTATTAAGATTCAGTTCTAATTGAGAAACTGCAGTCTGCAGAAGTGTATTGCTTTTTCTGTTAAGCTTCTGATTTTTTTGTGTGGTATTGCTTAATGCAGGAGTCAATTGCTTTGTGTGTGGTATTGCTTACTGCAAAAGTCAATTGCTTTGTGGTATTATTGCTTACTGCAATTAAGATAGCTCCTACTTGTGGTCTGTTCCTCTTAAAATTTGTGGTTTCTGGCAAATCAGTGAGAACTGAATTCACTAAATAATGATGGCTATTTAAGTTTCAGTCATCCTATCTTTCAGGAAGTGCATGGTAACACAAAACATTTTATTCTAGCAACTTTTCTAGGATCATACAAGCAATGTTTAAAGTGTCCCTGATTTGGGGCCTTTGCTCCCCCCCCCCCATACATTTTGGCTTTTTCCAGATGTCTTGTGCTGCATAGTTTTCAGGGGGATTGAACTTTAGTGCTGCTTATGTAATGTCTGTTTGTGTTAGTAGCACAACAGGTAAAATGCTTGCTTTTAATGCAGAAGGCTGTGGCTTCTACGCCCACATTATGTAGCTAGATTGCTGATACTGCACTGTGTACTTTTGGGGTGTGGAGACTGTAGTACTAAGAATGTCTTTGGCGGAGAATGGAGATACCTAGTAATTATGAACCTGTTATCAGTTTGCCATCCATTCCCTATTGAAATATTAATAGCTTACCATTTTTAATGCAATATAGGCAATTTATTCCTCAAGGGCAGCAGGCACTTTATTTTTTAAATGAAGCAATGAAATATAAAGTTGTTTGCTAGCAACAAGCTCTTTGTTACTTACAGATCTCTTTAACATGAATTATTTAGATGACTTTTCCTTTTGCAAATATTGTGCATATTTATGGATACTGGTGGATTGTAGAAGTTTGACTAAGGCTGTTATGATGGAAATGTTCTGAATTGGGGTACTGGGCAGTTTTGTCATTATTGGTTTGTGCATTTTGTTTCACTGCTTAGTGGGAAAATGTTCAAAACAAATTTAAAAAGCGCTCTAACAAGTGTGCTGTATTCAAGGAATATAGTTTATAAGAATACAAGGAATACAATTTAATACAATCAGGAAGGTGCATCAAAAATCACATGTATGACAGCCCAAAGGTAATCTTTATCCACCACTGGCCAGATGCATTTTGTTTGGATGTGGTGTGGGTTTCAATGCTGTTTCAATGAATGTGACTTTCAAGGGCAGAGAAGTTTTAATGCCAAATCTATTTTCATAGTGAGACAGTATTGTTTTGTTTAGCATATGTTTGTTAGTGTTTGTGCATTATTGTGCTGCAAAATGTAAAAATAAAATCCAAATAATCATTGTAGAAGTAAAGCAGTATACACATATTAGTGTTTATGGTAAATGGGGTGAAATAGCCAGGTAATGGAACATTGGAATGGCTGCAGGGGAACTCTGGTGTGGTGCCCTATTTTGGTTGAATGTTCTTTAGCTTGCGTTTGAAAGTTGGTATCCCACAATTCCACTGGAGTGGGTGGGGTTACATAATTATGTATGCAAATTAGATGTTAATCAGCATACAGATTTGTACCTATTTTTCATGGGCCTTGTCCAGATTTTTGATGTTTCCAGGTTGAGAGGTATGGGCATTATATTCAAAGATTGGCAAAATGAGTGCTGAGTAAAGGTGGACAATGACATCCATAGATCTAAACAAAATCCTTTTGTTTATAAGCTGTGATAGAAGAACTTTCTTACAACAATGGATACATGTTGTAAGAAAGTCCATATAAGTTCCCAACTCCTGAACAACTTGGTCAACTCTTAGGGGCATATTGTCATTGTGGTAGTTCCCTGAAGTAGATGACTTCCCTAAGGATATAATAATGCATCTGCTGGCATTTAGTTTTGGTCCATGATTTTGGCACCAGTTATTTATTTGGAAGAAATCAATTACTTTTCCTAGTTTCCAGTCAACTGCAACCTTAGTCAGCCAGAGCCCTTTGTTATTGACTTTTACTTCAGAAAAGTAGATGCCTAACAGGAGAGGTCCCAACACAGATCCCTGGGGGTCTCCAGTGGTGATTGGTATCTTTTTGGAGGTAACCTCCCCTACTTTGATTTCCTACATCCTATCTGCAAGCCAGTTGGCAATCCAGTGGGTGGCATAGGGGGTTGCTCTCAGTTTATTTAGCTTTTCTACTATCTTGAGTGGGAAATTGTGTCAAAACCTTTGGCCAGATTGAGGTATGTGGTGTGCACCATTTTGCCTTCATCCATTGCTTTGGTGACCTTTTCAAAAAAGACTGAGTAAGCATGATCTGCCCTTGATGAATCCAAACTGAGATGAGTCTAGTATTTGGAGGTTCTCTATGTTCTGATTGATTTGTTCCATGATGCATATTTCCATGGCTTTGAATGTGAAGGTGGTCAGACTTATGGGTCTGTAATTTCTTGAGTCTGTGGAAGGTCCTCACTTATGCAGAAGGAAATTTTCCTATAAATGTGATTTTAATTATTAAGCAGAAACAAAATGAAGTAACTTTTGATATTTCATATAGTAATGCTATTAAAATTAATATAAATAATCTAGAATAAAATCTTCTATAAAATCTAGAAGTTTATTCACAAGAAGAAGGTTACATAAATATATATTTATGTCTACAAATTAATTAAAAAATTAAATATATGACAGAAGGAAACATAAGGAGTTTATAACAAAGCCTTTCAAGGGCTGTACTTGTAAACATTGATCATTCACATACATACATACAAATATTTCAAGCATGAGCATTAATGCCCTTCTAGCTTGCTGATATACCAAAACACTTGTTTCTATAATAAGTATCGAGGCTGTTCTTAAAAATACCTAAACTAGTACTTGCTTTAATGTAATTTGGTAGTCTGTTGCATGCATCAGCTACTCTGTCAGAGAACCAATTAGTGCACTTATCATTCATATAGGATCTTGCACATAGGTTGTCTGATGATTCTCTAGTACTTTTTGTTAACCCCAAACATTCCCAGAGGTAGTTGTCTCTAAATGCCCTATGTACCTGAATAAGATCTCCTCTTAGATATCCATAAGAGACACTTTAGAGGTTCAGATATTTTAGTCTTTCATAATAACTTAAATTTTCATATACATGGACGTCCTTGATATATTTCCACTGGACTCTTTCCAGTTTACTCATGCTTGTTTTCCTATAGGGTTTCCATATTGTTATTCCATACTCAGGTTTGGGTTTAATGTAACTAACAAACAATGACTTCATCATTTTTGATTTCCTAGATGTTATAAATCTTTTTATACAACCTATAGTTCTATAACTGTCATTAACCAATTGATTGATATGACTAGAAAAACTCATAGCTGGATCTACCTGTATACCCAGATCCTTTAATGAGTCTATAGTTTCTATCACTGTGTGCTGTATTAAATATTCACCTTTCAATTTATGTCTCCCAAATCTCATATGCTTAGTTTTTGATGTATTTAGCAGCATATTTTTCTCCTGTCCCCAAATGGTCAATTTAGTCAAGTTATTTGCAGACATGCCTTATCTGTAACACATGCAATCAGATTAGCCAATTTCATATCGTCTACATATAGACTGTAGAATATCTCAGATGAAAAAGTTAGGTCTGAAAGATACAATCTGAACAAGTAAGGGCCTAGGATAGAGCCCTGTGAGATACCTTGACTGTAACTAAGGATTTCACCTGTCTAGTTGCTGTATGATACTTGTCATGTCCTATTTGAAAGCCATGCAGCTTTCAATCTTATCAAGAGTACATCAATATCTAGTTGTACTAATTTATTGATCAGTGTTTGTGTATGACCCTGTCACATGCTGAAGTTAAATCTATATAAATTACATCACAGCATAATTTTTCATTCATGGCTATTATATTGCTTTAGAACATTATGTTACAGATGGTGATAGATTTATTTTCAACATATGCATGGTGGTATATTGTTCCAAGTCCCAGTCTATCCAGTTCTGATAATAACTTATCCAATATACCTTCTCCATTATTTTTCCACAACATGAAAGTAGACGTAAGGGTCTATATGATTCTGGGTTTGTCCTACTCCCCTTTCCCTTAAAGGAGAACTGCACCTACAGACTCAAAAAACCTGTTTATTTCATCATGGTTTGGTATTTCCTACATTTTAATATGACTCTTAGACTATTCACAGGTTTTTTAATATTTTTATATATAATTTCTGAGTCTGACCACATGGGGTCTGGCATCTTGAAATAATTATGATTGTTTAGTCTGTTCCATAATGCAGTGCTTGTCTGTAAACAATTATATCATGTATGCCTATTTTTTCCTGACGCTCCTGTCAGTGCATTGATTTTACATGCATACACTGCTGTCTTTCAGTTTTAAGTAACATTTCATGCCATTCAGTGACTACTTAAAACACAAACAGTGCATATGCCACAGAACAGACTTTCAAAGTGCTTTTTACTGCTGCTGTTTTTTAGAATGGCCAAACTGCAGTGTTTTTGTGAAGCCTGAAGTGTACTACTTTGACTCATTTCCCATCCCCCTTCACACCTAATGTCCCTAACTGTCAAAGTGCTATGGATAATTTGAGCTGTTACCACCTGTGATTGACAGCCCACAGCAGCAGCAAGTCTCCTGCTTTGGGCTGTGATTGACAGCCCACAGCAGGAGACTTGACTCATACTGCTTCCTTGTTCTAGCTTTGCTTTCTGAATGGGTAGGGAAAGGATCAGGCAGCTGTGATATCACAGGGGTCTATATTAAAAAGGCGAACACTTACTTACCCAAACGCTTAAACATCGACCCATCTTCATCGAACCACGAAAACATCGATCATCCAGAAGAGTGAAAGAGGAAACGTCAAATCGTCAAGGTTGGCCTTCCGCGCTATAGCTCTGTAAGGTAAGTATGATAGTTACGGACCTTAAGGTTAAGGTGTGGGTTAAAGTAAGTGCATAGATGGTAATGTATGTTAGATTTAGTGTAAGGTTTTGTTAAGTGTATGTGTGTGGATTATTTAGTTTGTTTGGGTTTAGCTTTTTAAGGTAAGTGTGCGATAGTTACGGACCTTAGGGTTAGAGTGCAGGTTAAGTTAAGTGCATACATGGTGGTATATGTAAGATTTAGTGTAGGGTTAGAAGTAGAGTTTAGTTTAGGGTTAGAAGTAGGGTTTTGGTTAGTGTATGTATGTGGTTTATTTAGTTTATGTAGGTAGTATGTAGCAGGCGGTGGGGTGGGACAAGTATGACAGCTCGACTTTTTAAATTTCATGGTTTAGGGCATTCAGTGTTTATTCGGTTCGATGATGACGGGTCGACATTTGGGTATTCGATGAAGTAAGAGTTCGACTTTATAATATAGACCCACAGCATGGGAGGGCTTTTAGGAAGGTCGTGGAAATGTCAGTTTGGGGAAGGAATTGGCCAGAAAACTACCTGTATTCATAGATGACATCAATGAACTGGAGACTGCAACAAGCTTTATCAGGGTGGGACAAATGTTTTTTGAAAGAGAAACCACCACAGTACAGTAAGGTACTGTTCTAGTGGAGAAAAACAGTTGATTTAGAATATTTTACATGCTGTATTGTTGTTTATTCAAAGCAAGGGCAGTAAATAGGGAGAAAAAGGACAGAGAGGTTGAGCATTTAATAACAGAATCCCATTGTCCTTTAAAGACAGGTTTAATAAGTGCATGTCTCCAATCTTGAGGAATCTCCCCATATTTATATGACCTAGTGAATAACAGATATAATGGTACCATAAGTTCTTTCTGAAGTGTTCTCAGGTCATTGTTACTAATTCTGTCTCCTCCCTGTGCTTTGTTTGGATCCAGTTTGTGCAGTTCTTTTTTAATATAATCTAATTTGATTCCAGTATCTGGTGTTGCCTGCATGTCACTAGGACAACTTATCACCCCTTTTGTAGAGCCAAACTGTTTTGCATAAGATTTTATAAATATATCTATAATCTGTTGTGTCTGAGAATAAAGTTTAGAATTTGCACATAGTTTATTCATTTGTATATCTTTACTCCTTCCACGTCTTGTGTATCTATAAAAAGGTTTCCTATTATGCTCAATATGTTTATATAAATTTTTCTTCAAATTTTTCTTGATCTTGTCTCACACTATGTTTAATCTGTTTGTCCAGTTTGTTTATTTCAGTTTTCAAAGTTGTTCGACCTCTCTTCCATTTCTTATATTTTTTGTCTCTCACCTTAATCAGATATCTTGTTCTTATGGAAATATACCCCCCCTGACGTTGCATGCCTAGATCCTGATGTTAAACATTTGTTTTTGATTTTTTGCACTCAAACAATTTCTCTTTCAAAACTTTCCACATTCCATCTGCAGTTTTTTCCACTGAACACCTCATTCCAGTTAGTTTTACAAAGTGACTGTTTTGCTTCCATATAATCTGTAATTAACCTTCTGTACACTGGTTTAGATTTCAGTTTGGCAGAATTATCTAGCAACAAATTAACCTTTATAATCCATGATCACTGCACATCAACAGTGGTAAAACTTGACTTGAAGTAACAGTAATTTCTTTAGGAAACAGGTTTAATTAGTGCATGTCTCCAATCTTGAGGAATATCCCCATATTTATATGACCTAGTGAATAATAGATACAATGGTACCGTAAGTTCTTGCTGAAGTGTTCTCAGGTCATTGTTACTAATTCTGTCTCCTCCCTGTGCTTTGTTTGGATCCAGTTTGCGCAGTTCTTTTTCAATATAATCTAATTTGATTTCACCACAAACTTAAACCACACCCCTAATCTACCCACTAATCACCACCAGTTTAGCTTCCAACCGATATCCACTAGTTTTATCAAAACACTCATAAAAAAACTAAAACCTATCACCCTCGCTGCTGACCTCCTCCCTGCAGAGTACCTACAAAAGCTGCAGATGCCACTGCATATCCCATATCTATCCTCATCAACAGAACCTTATCCGAAAATGCTATCCCCTCCCTCTGGAAAATATCCCACAGCATCCCACTCCATAAAGGTGGTAGTTCTACAGACATATCCAAGTATAGACCCATTGCCATTCTTTTCCCAGTAGCCAAAATAATGGAGAAATGTGTACACAAGCAACTAATGCAATACCTTACACAGAATAACTTACTATCCAACTCCCAGCATGGTTTCAGGCCAAACTACAGCACCACCTCAGCCCTCCTTTCCTTTACTAATGCCATAAACCAAAACAGGAATGACAATAGGCTATTCTCCGCCCTCTTTCTTGACCTATCAAAAGCCTTCAACATGGTCAACCATGAACTTCTCATTCTTTCTCTAAAATCTATTTCCCTCAATAAGCATGCAATCCAGTGGTTACAGTCCTGCCTGACTTAGACAACAGGCGGTACTATGGCAGGGTAAACTCTTCTGCCAGCTACCTCTCACACTTGGTGTCCCTCCAGGCTGCATACTAGGTCCACTACTCTTCTCTATTTTTATCAACAACCTTCACATTGCTATCCCTAAAGCTAAGTGTATTCACTACGCAGATGATTCCACTCTGATTTGCTCAGCCATCTCCCCTTCCAAACTGCAAATCCTAACCCAAAATACATTTAACACCATTGAGAACTGGCTCACCAACCAATGCCTACCCCCAATAAAACTAAACTTCTACTCTTCACCCCCACTAGTAGATCTACCACACTTTCATTCTCTGTCACTTCTAACAATGGTACCACTATCTCCCCTGATCAACACACCAAACTTCTAGGGGTTATCATAGACAATAATCTCAAATTTGACCTACAGGTCAACAAAACCATACAGACCATCAATAAGAAACTTGGATCACTGTATAGAAACAAGACATTTTTAACCCCACTGACTAGGACTGCAATTGCCCAGTCACACCTACTCTCTACTCTTTTATATGCCTCACCTGTACTCTCAAACCTCAACAAATCCAAACTAGGTAAGCTGTCCCATAGCTACAACCATATTGCCAGATTCGCCACTGGCTCCACCTATAGAACCCACCACTGCCAGAACCTGAAACAACTGGAGTGCCTAGAACTGCCCAACTTAATTCAATTCAATCAACTCTTAATAGCACAGAAAATTCTGTACCACCCTGAGGATGCCCCCTCACTTATAAATATTATTAAATTACATAGCAACCTAAGATCCCTACGGTCAGCCATCAAACTACTGGTCCAAACCCACAAAGCTAATAACTCTGTTGGTGAATCCCTGTTTGCCAATTTTGTTGGCAAAACCTGGAATTCATTCCCAAACTATATCACCCTGCAATCCTCCAAAAGTCTCTTAAAAAAAACCTCAAACAGTTTCTCAAAGTGAACTGGCTTTGCCCATGTACCAACCCTGATTAAGTTATAAACTGAAAGCATAATCTGTAAATATCATAACATGTAACTATGTCACCAAGCTCTGCATCTAATCTGATATCTCTTGCTTTTAATTGTGTCTGTCCATGAGAATTGTGATTCCCTACTAGGGAATACTAATTGCTTTTAATTGTGTCTGTCCATGAGAATTGTGAGTCCCTACTAGGGAACACTACTAAACATTGTACATAATCACTTTGTTTTATATTTTCTAATATTATCTAACTTCTTGTATAATCTATGTAAGTTTGTCTATTTGGAGCTTTTCTCTCCGGGCATCCACTGAAAATGGACATGTATCCAGTCAGACTACCCCGGTAAACAAATGTAAAATACAAATAAATAAATAAATGTCTAGTATGTTCCATCGCCTGGTAGGTTGTTTTTACAATCTGAAGCAATTGTTGTTCCTGAATATACATTGTGAATAATTTCCTTACTAATGTTGCTGAATCAATATTATTCCAGTCTGTTTCTGGTAAATTTAAGTCCCCAGCTAATATTATTCTTCCCTCCTGTGTTTCATGCAAGAAATGTATGAATTCCTCTGTCATCTGCACTTGACTTTGGTGGTCCACACACTCCAACAACTGCTATATGTTCCAGAGTTGTCTTTACTGTCACAGTTATACAGTCTATAGTATTGGTGTTATCACTGAACATGTAATAATCGCAAGTCTTATAACTATCTTTAATCCCTATCATAACATCTCCACCTGATTTTTTGTTAGACTGTCTATTACATTAAAAGAATTTATACCCTGACAGAACTGGTTTTCAGTCATTGTTCTTTAACCATGTTTCACAAACAATAACAACATCAATCTTGTGGCAATGTAGCAAATTTTCCAATAAAAAAGCTTTATTATTAATGTTCCTAGCATTAACAACCATCAAAGATGCATCAAATGTTGCTGTCTGTGAACTGCTAAATTTTCAACCTGGCAAAAATCCTGCCTAGCATTTGTCAAATATTGCAAAATATCTGCTGCAAAAATTCTGTTCCCTGATCTTGACAAAGGCACGCCATCCTGTCTGAACACATATGCCCCAAACTAGGTTTGGATGCTCTACACATTTCCATTTTTTAAAACAGGACATTTTTCCATGTAGGTATTTACCCAAAAAATATTTTCATTCACGGTGACCTGACTATCCTTTTTATAGGTGATTTGTGAAAAATATGTCCTAACACCAGTACAAGGTATACTATCTAAGAGGGCTGTCAGTTCCCTACTAACAGTCAGAGAATCCTTGCAGATGACATCACGTGTACCAACATGAATAAAAATGGATCCATACTTCCTTACATTAAGGCATTTCAAGGCTTGTCTCACATCTTCTGTTTTTGCTTCTGGCAAGCATAACACTATTTGATGTTCATTATCTTCTCTGCAAATATAAGTATCAGTTCCTCTAATAATTGAATGTCCAGTTACAAGAATATCTGAAGAATCATCAGCCTCTATTAGAGTAATATCTGCACTATCAATTGTTACTAAGGCTAGATCTTCATCACCATTATCTTATTAATCTCACTGTTTTCATTGTGTATTAAATTCTCATCCAGCTTGTATTGTAAATCCACAGCTTGGCCCATGTAATGTTCTTCAATCCTTGTGCATTCAAGTTTGATTTCTTCTTTTCCTACCTTCTGTTTTGGAAAAATGATGCCTTTTTTGTAGACTGCAGGTTTTCTGATAGAAAACTATTATCATTCCCTGTATTCTGTGTGTTACATAACAAAGCAGTGCCCTTTTTATTACGTTTCTCTTTCCTTTACAGTCATTAGTCAGTTTCTTTTTCTTCCTTGTTATTTGTTGTGAACGTCTTTCTTTCTTTTTTTGTTTCCTTCTAAACAAACCGGATCCTCAGATTGCTGAATACCTGCATCCAGAATTCCAAAGCTGTCAGGGGCATCGTCTTGTTTCATAGGGGTTGAATGACCTTTACAGACAATAGGTGCATCATTTACTAATTGTGTTCTATTTGTTCTTTGCATAATATTATTTATCTCACCAGTCCAGTCACTGATATATGAAACAACAGTTCTCCATGCCATGCCAACTGCACAAGTGCAATCATCATCATTAAGTCTAGATTTACTGGTAACAATGGTAAGCAAATTATCCAACTTTTTCCACATGAAACACAGATCACCAGTGTTAACAGCTGTTACCTTTAAATATGCATAGTATTTATTACACCATACAAGATATTTGTGCATTAGCAAATCATTAATTGCATACTCATTTAAGGAATCCATATTTAGCTTCAAACAAATAAAATATTGTAAAAGAAAAGAGTAATCAGAATCAGTGACCACAGAATGCAAACAGAACGTAAATGAACTTCTATGACAAAAATCACACAAGCAATGTACAACTAAACACTAAGGTAAGTACAGGCCAACCTTCTTCAGAAGTGTCACAGGCAGTTGATTGTTAACGGGGAGTGGGGGCAAAGAAAATGTTTAAATTTGTTTGTGCAAGAAAAGCATTTACAGAAATGTGAGTGCAATGGCTGAACTTTAACTGTGAACACAATGTAAACATTTTCAGTAAGATGATTGGTTTTGCTTGAGAGCATCTGGTTGAAGATGACAGGATTTTGCATTTGTAACTTAAATGCTGATTACAGATTATGAAGTACAGCCAAGTTAAGAGGCTAATTAACACTTCACTTCAAATTAACTGATGGCAAAGTGTCACATGAGACACTGTTTTTACCACTCATTTCACATGCCACTGTACATGTCATCTTCCTTACTGTAAATGAGCAGAATGCAATGCAGTTATTACGTGTAGAACAGGTACAGCTCCAAATTTATTCATTGTACATCATGTTAAAAACATCTATTTTGATCATTTTTCTTTCAGCTTTTCTCGGTTAGGTGTCGTCACAGCGGAACTCCGGTCCGCTAATGACTGGCAGTTGATTTTTATGGTGCCGAGGTGCCAGCCCAATGCCCAACCTTCAACGAAGGCCGCCCATTCACGCATGTCTTTCGAACGCCACTCGACCATGGGGAGGACATGCAGACTCCAAACAGAAAGCACTCCAGCTGAGAATCAAATGGGAAAACCTCTTGCTGTGAGGCGACAACGTCTATTTTGATAAGAATTGAAAATATATTTTTTACAAGAAATTAAATTCTATATAGGTGCTATACCATGTTTTTTGAGCAGTCAACCATACTATAAATACTTTCCTTAATCAAGGGTGCTAATTTTACTGATTTTCTGATTACAGACTACTTTATGATGAGGTGGCAGTATTGATTTATAGTCTTTTAAATGTTTATAAATGTCCTGTTTCCATCAGCTACAACAGTAGACTTAAGATGGAGACATCTGTTTAACATTCTGACTGCACTTGTCTCTAAATGTATTTGTAACAAGTTAATAGACTCAGGGCACTGTTCATAAACATTGTGCACCTTGGAGCAGACTCAGTACACCACACAATGGCATTCCAAAGCCCATTATGATTCGTAAACATCAGAGGAGCACAACAGGGTAATGCATTGCAATCCATGCATGAATACCATATGTAATCACTCCCCCTTCCTGAGTGCACACCATTTACAAATATTTCAGGAACAGAGTACCGGCTAATTACAATGGGATACACTAGGAATATCCAACAACATACTATCCAGCTGCTACCCCTGGCAGCACAATAATCACACCACCCCCCGCCAATATGTTGTTCAGTTGTAAAAACTGAGTGATATATTAGCACTTTTAAAATGCATAAACTAACAAAACCCTTGGCTGCATTGTAGGAAAAAAAACTGCCAAAAGATTCCCCTGAAATGCAGCCAAAGCTGCCATCACAATTAAACATGTCTCTTCTCCTTCCAGCAGTGCTCTTGAGCTCCCACCTATAGGGTCTTGCAAAGCATCTGATCACCACATTAACATAATATGGTTATGACCCTTTGTCTGCCATCTTGTCTAGGTAGCAAAGTTTATGAATCACTCCCAAGCAAGATGGCAGACCATAGCACAGAAATATCAAGTGGGTTAATAAACCATTTGATACCTTAGTCTATAGTAAGATATAAAACACCTCAATAAGTTGACTGTCACTGCTACTCTTTATGGCATTGTCTTCCTACACAGCACAGTTTGCATTCTGACCACAGGAGTTCATAGTATGCATTATCATATGAGATACAATCGTGTGCCACTCATGAAAATGAAATAGCCATTGTATGTTGGTGCCCATTGCTCTAACACACGTGATTCAGGATAGTGGGTACAGGCATGCAAGGCACAGTGCATGAGATGGTTGTATGCACCTGTGTTCTATGAGTAGGAACACCTGAGCCCATCTTTAACAATAATGTATTATGAGGGCAACTGACATTACTTTCACTTGCAGTGGACATCTCACACTGTGTCAAAGACCAGTCCTGCACTGTTTTTTTTCTTGGAATATACTGAAGTTGTCAGAATTAGGTAACTTCTGTAAATATTTATGACTCCCTTTGTAAGCTCAGTTGTCTTGGCTTTGAACCAGATATGGTACTGGATCATTTATCTCCCTAAGCACTGTACATTGCATTGCACTCTTGATTGTCAAACTTTTATTTTTCACTTTTAACTCACTCTCTCCCATTTGTTTTTCAAAACCGGATGGTTCTTTGCTAATCTATAAAAATAGATTTTGTTTCCAATGCCTTTCATAGAGTATTGTGATTGCTGGAACTGGCTATGAAAATTAAATTGGCAATTTTGATTTTAAGTGTTTACTGATAATAAATATATCAGGAGACATCACTATAGATTGCAAAGTAGTATTTCCACATTCTACTTAAATTAACTGGCATACTCATTCATTCTGAATAGATTTTTCACTGCATCATATGTTCCACTTGTCTATTGCTTTGAAGGTATCTGGAACATTAAGGTTACATACTTGACTTCCCACTGATTCTGGAATGTATGAATTCTAGGCTGACAAACTGAGATTTTTCTCAGTGGCCACATTTTGACTTGTTATGTAGTACAATTGCACAACCTCCTGAAATGCAGTATAATAATAACTTTATACTTAAAAAAGTCCATGCCAACTTTCATGCAGGGTAAATTAATTATGCCTCCCATTCTGATTTCTGAACAAATTAAATACTTCAGTTCTCAGTCTTGTTCTGACCTACCAGGCCAATACAAAACATCACAAGCTCTCTCTGTATTAGTTCATGCCCACATAGAATTCATTAATTCCACTAAACATGTTTCCTGACTGATGTTTAGGAATTAGCACACTGCCTTGCTTGAATAATAAGCCTTCAAGAGCTGGTAGTTCAACTCTGTATGGATAATAAGCACTTACAGGGTAAAGTGATGTAACATTATTTGCCCATCCTGAAATTATGACATTCAGTAACTGCAACACATAGTAATGTTGTATAGAAGTTTGAGCTCCCTGAGCTTCTGTACAGATAATGCCAACTGAGAAAGAGCTCACTATAGGTCCCTGTCCAGCAAGTTTTTCTTAAACTCCTGAAGATACATCCGACTCAATAAATCAGCTACAGGAATCAGCTTACCAGACTTGTATTGAACTTGCAGGTCATATCTTTGTAATGGAAGTAACATTTTCTGGAGTGTTAGAGATGTTTCATACAGTCATTTTGTTTTTTTAATTTTATGTGTAGTGCTTTATGAACTGATTCCATTATGATTATTTTCATACAGATGTAGTCATGTAATTTCCGACAACAAAAAAGTAAGAATACCATCTCCTCAGTTTAAACTATGTTTATTGTCATTGAGAATCTGTTAGGGTTCTTGACTCATATCTTGCTGGTATAACTTCCTGTAACAAGACTGCAGAAGTACTTTTTTGGCATGCAGCTACCTACAGTGAAGTACACTACAACTTATAGATGCAAGGAGTAGCATTTGGAAACTCGTTTCTGGTTTGTTGATCAGAACCATTCCACTTCAGTCTCTAGAAGCTTCCTGAGTGCCATTTTAAAATCTGATACAGTTGGAATAAACTTAGTTGACATTTGTACTCTGCCTAGGAATCGCATTAGAGTTGATTTATCATAAGATATTTGCATGTTGATGACTCTTTCTCTTTATCATAATCTGGTTTATTGCCATTCTATGTCAAAATATGAGCAATGCACTTGATTGACTTAAGTTACACACCGTTGACATTTGGTTACGTTCTGTTTTAAGCATTTATGCTTCAACCTTTCATGTAGCTTTATTAGACATTGGCCACATTCCTACTTTGTGACACTCAAGTCTAGTAGGCATCAATGGTATCTGCTATAACATCTCAAACGTTCAACTATATTAGCCACAGCTCATTGGAAGACTTCTGGATCCAGTATGATTGTAAATGACAATGTTAGAAATCTGTTTGCCAAGAACTGGATTGAATGCAAACAGTTTGTAATCTATCATCATCTGGCTTTACCTGCCACAGTTTCTAGTTTCCATCAAGTAAAAAAAAATACCTTGATTTGGCATATTATAACTACTTCCATTGCCTGAAACAGACAGCATTCTCTTTTGATCCACTTTTTAAGTATTAAGAGCTTTAACTTGTCTTGTTTAATGACTGTTACCATGCTGGTTATCTATTCAGTCAGTTCACTTTATTTTACTATGATTCCCATAGTTTTCATGTGCTTTAATTATTGTTCAGTTCTAGGTATGAGAGCAAAAGAAGCTTTTCTTCTATCATGAATTTCCAGTATCACCTCAAAAGAAGTCTTAACAAGATTTTGGCATTGCAGACAACCCAAGCATTCAAAAAAAACCAAAGTATTATTACAGAATGTCACCAGCACCTTGTAATGCTCTTTCGATATTCTGTACTTTATATTTTTATACCTGCAGTGGAATACCAATCACATAAATCTTTCTGTTGTTTCTGTTATATCAGCATTACTATTATTATTAAGACATTCATTTTAAATTAAAATCACAAATCTGTCTTCTTATTGAAATTATGCAACTTAACTGGATCAACCTTTACGGACTTTACTAAGACATTTGACCTTTTGATTATCTACTTCTGTTACACTCTCTAATTTCCTCAGGGTTCAGTCACAATGCCACTCACTGATTTAATATGTTTATTTTTAATAGTGTTGAAAGATAAAATAGGTTGCATGACCTCAGCTACAGCCCTGTTTTCCAAAGGTGTCCCACAAGCGTCAGTGAAATCTGCGCTCCTTTTCTACATTTTTATGAGTAAAATTCCTAGAGACTTACCACATCTACCCATAATATTTTATGCTGATGACATGATTATATACCATTCTGGCAACAGAGTGACAGCTATACAAAAGCACTGAGAGAGGGATCTTAAAGAACTTTCAGCTAGGTTATATGATAATACGTATATTAATGTAATCCCACACCAGTACCATCCACAGTAGCAAGAATAAGCTAAAAGAGATGGAAAAATATTTCAATTACCTTGTAATCTGGCTTGATCAAAAGTTGAACTTTAAGGAACATATCAACTTTATGAAGTCAGAAGTCAATAAACAAGTATTCTGGTCTAGGAAACTATCACACTTTCTCTTCCCCCTGAGGGTAGGACAGGAGTAGGAAAATGGGGTGCTGCTAGCACATCTAGAATATGGCCTTCTCTTCATTACTACCCCATCTAAAACTTGCCAGTCCACACTATGAACCTTCTCAAATGGCATAGGCAAATTCATCACCTGACCCCACCCCCAGGAACACAACTGTCAGGTGTTAGTCAAAACAACATGGCTGCCAGCCAATCAGGTGCTAGTCAAAACAACATGGCTGCCAGACAAACAGTACACACTCTTCCTTTAATCTTTTGTTTTTAAACTTGACTATACAACTCTCCTTCCCCTATTGTGCAGGCTGCCTCACTGTCTGGAATTCCAAGTAGGACCTGTGATCTATTTCTCCCTCTGGTCTGGATCTTCAAACATCTAGTAATGATCTCCACTGGGCTGACAACAACTTATCAGTAATGTCACCCCCACCCAAGGAAACCCATACTGAACAAACAAAATGAAATCTAATCATATCATAAATTCTGAACTCAGCTTAAAAATACTTTTGAAAAATAAAGGTAAATGTAACTCTTCCCTCAAATATGGGCATTACTTAAATGTAACCTGAATCTCTCAGCATTTATATACCTGGATGTCGCTGTCTGATAAGGTCTCTTTGAATAGAGGAATCAAGCAGGGGTATCCTCTTTCTCTTTGGCATGTGTGTCATATTTATAACCATTAGCAAAGAAAATAAGGGACTAAAAAATTTCAAAAATATAATTGGTATGGTAATCAAGAACATCTGGCTTTATTTGAAAATGATATTATTTTGTATCTGATAAAACCAGAAAAGGACATTTCAGTGTTGTGGAACATCTTGAGACAGTTTAAAGCCTTTCTGGAATACCAAATTAATGAAATAAAGTAAGGGCAATAGCTATAGACTATGTACCCACACATGAATTGGTTCAGCAATACCCATATTTATGGGGACATGATAAATGAAGTACTTAGGAGTATGGGTTAAAAGGATTCTGTTATGGCACCTAAGGATATGTGGGAAGAGATTAATCCAGAGATAGTACAAGAACTGAGAAACTGGAAGCTGTATTTTATGGATATGAACAGAAAGATACAAGCAGTGAAAATGTTTTCAGCCCCTTTAGTTTTATACACAGGTCAGGAATACTTGTATCAACCAAAGCAGAAGTTGTGGATAGCAATTAATAAAGAGTTGAAGTTTATCTGTGAGAGGAAGAGGGCACGAGTCAACTGGGATAGGATGATCCTTCCAATAGAACAAGGTGGCTTGGGATTGTCTGATTTGAAGGAGTATTTCAGAGCTACACAGTTAGGGCTCCTATACATAGCATAAGCAGAAAGCTATAATTCAAAGTGGAATGGGATGATGAAACAGGGGGAAACTCAAGAACTAAGGAGAGACTGGGACTTTGGATGCAGATACTTGAGGAGCATAACAATATCCATGCAGAATATTATATTCTTAAAGTAGCAGAAGGTATTCTAGGAACTTAGCCAACACAGGAATAGAAAAGGTAGATTCTGCTGGTAGGGATGACTACAATGAAGGGGTACAGAAAATAAGCAAGATGGGGTTGGAATTACTGGAGAAAAATGTCAAAGGAAACATGGTACAGGGAGCAAATTATTAGAGAGGGAATGGTAATAGAATAGATAGAGGGCAAGAATACATTTTGACTTCAGGCAAGAGAATGCCTTCCCTATCAAGGATTGATATCAGAGTGTAGGCAAAGAGAAAGGAATAGGAGGACCCTAAGAGAAAGACCATCACTGGTAGAGTTTTAAGTAGAACCTAGAACAGAAGTTGCTGTTAAAAAGGGATAATTAGTAGGGCATATAAAATATTGTATGGTAACTATGGGAATTAATCATAGGAGGTTGAAAGGACTGGGGAGAGAGACTGGATAAGCAATTCACAAAGAAACAATGTGAGGATATATATATGGCTCCCAACTATGGCTAAGCAATCCACAAAGAAACAATGGGAGGATATATAATATGGATGGCTCCCAAATATGCAACAAAGTCTAGAAAATTAAGTTTTTTTGCTTGGAAATGTTTGCATAGGTATTTTTACACCAAAAGCAGACTCCAAAGAATTTTTCTTTAGGTATTGTATAAAGGTTGGAGGTGTGATGGGGAAGAAAGAGGTAATTGGGAACATATATTTTGGGAGTGTAATGAGCTAGTAGACTTTAATAATTCCCTGCAGACTACTGGATGACCAAATTGGTGTAAGTAAGGAAATGATTTTTTTGAGCTGTGTTACAGAATTGGAATTGCCTAGACATAGTAAGGCCTTGCTGAGTTTAGTTCTGGTGGCTGCCAAAAAGGAGTTACTAGAAAATGTAAATTAAAGTCTAAACTAACCGTATTAGAAGTCATGGATATAGTAACAGAGATAAAATAACTGAAAGTGGGATCTTTAGAAAGGGTAAGAGCACATTACATAGAAAAATGGGAATTATGGCAGCAATGCATGCAGAATAATATTTCAGACGAGGAATTTTAGATGTTTTGAGGATTTTCTTGTCAAATGTGCATATAGTCTGTCATTTTTCAGTAATACAAGATTCATTGTTTTGTTCTGTCAGTATACTGCTATTAGAGTCCTGTTAAGCAGTTATATTTTTGCACAGCATGGATCACTTTAACCATATCAAGCTCTTCACAAGTTTTGCAGTTTAAAATAGGGTATTGCTTTAACTTAAATTGCAGTAACACAACTTAAACATCAGTTTGTATTCCTTATATTTGAACATTCAGTTTAGTCAGACATGGCCCAAAGACTTTAAAGGAGAACCACACCTACAGACTCAAAAACATGCTTATTTTGTCATAGTTTGTTGCTTCCTACATTTTAACACCACTCTGTGACTATTTATAGTTGCTTTAAAATATTTTTATATGTAATTTCTGAGTCTGACCATATAGGGTCTAGCTCCCGGGCCTCTGAAAAAAATGGACCTGGTCCAGTCGGAATTTCCCGGTTAACAAATGTAAAATAAATAAATAAATATTGAAGTGATCCTGACTGTTTAGTCTGCCTCTAGGTATCCCATAATGCAGTGCTTGTCTGTAAAAAAATGACATCACGCAAGCCCCTTTCTTCCTAAAGCTCCTGTTTCTGCATTGATTTTACATGTATACACTGCTGTCTTTCAGTCAGTTTTAAGTAGCATTTCATGCCCTTCAATGACTACTTAAAACACAAACAGTGCAACTGCCACAGAACAGACTTCCAAAGTGCTTTTTACTGCTGCTTCTTTTTAGAATGGCTAAATTGCAGTCTTTTATGAAGCCTGAATTTTACTACTTTGACTAATCTCCCATCCCCCTTTGCACCTAACTTTCCTAGCTGTCAATGTGCTAAGGGTAATTTCAGTTGTTACCTGCTGTGACTGACAGCTCACAGCAAGAAACCTGGCTCATGTATGGTTTCCTTGTTCTACCCTTTATTTTCTGTATGGGTAAGGACCAGGGAACTGTGACATCACAGTATGGATAGGTTTTTAGAACGGTCGTGGTGATGTCAGTTTAGGGAGGGAATTGGTCAGAAAATTGCCTGTATTCATTAGCCTTGATGACGTCAATGAATTTGAGACTGCAGCCAGCTTTTTCAGGGCAAGATAAACGTTTTTTGAAAGTGAAACCACCACAGCATGGTAAAGTACTGTTCTAGTGGAGAGAAACAGTCGATTTAAAACATTTTAAATGCTGTATTGATGTTTATTCATAGCAGGTACTTTAAATAGTGAGAAAAATGGCAAACAAGTTGAGCATTTAATAATAGAATCCCATTGTTGTCTTTTAATCTGTGCCCAGAATATTTTGAGAAAAAAGTAAACATGCTATTTTCATTCAGTGATTTGAATACAGATTAAGACAAGTTGTTGCATTCTGTTTCTGCATCTTACTTGAATGACAGATATGACAGTAATCATAAACAATGTCAAATTATATGAAAAGCGCTTATTAGAACAAAAGCGCACTAAATTGCATAGAGACATTAATGATTTTAGAATTGGCCAAGTGTTCAGTTGGCCACGTGATAATGTAACAGGAACTAATGTTAGAGGTATAAGAAATGATAGAAATAATGGCTCATTATTGAGAACTGAGTTGAATGTGGTAAATGATGCTATGCATAGAAATCCTAATATGAATGTAATAGGAAATAGTACTGATGTGCCTGATAACTCAGTGGATGTACATGTTGTGAATAATGTAAATAGAAGTGACACCATGAATGTGGGTTCAGGAACTAGTAATGCTGGTATAGGAGATAATAATGTTACCTCACATGATGTTACTGAAGTGAACACCTTGTCTAGAGAAAAGAGTAATGAAGAACAAGTAGTTAGAAGGAAAGTCTTACATACTAGTATTACACATCCCTCTAATAGTAATAGCCCTCCCCCTTCTGTTGGGAATAGGCCCGTTGTGCCTGCCCCTTTCCCTATAGCCAGCAGAACTCATTTTGGGAGACAGAGATCCCAGAGCAGGGGCAGAAACAAAAGGAAAGGGTCGGGGGGAGAACACACGGGACCAACTCTCAAGAAGATGTGGGAAAGGGTGGGAGATCCCTAGTAATTAATTTATCTGAACGAGTGTTAACAGTCTATGAAGAGGAAGTCTTGAGGATGGGATTAAGTTTTATTCCCACATGTGATAGTAATATCACTGATTCGATTATAGACCTGAAAATGTTCCTACGTAAATTACAGTTGAGAGCAGAATATGGAGGGACCAATAGTGATGGAAAAGGGATAGAAAGATTTCGCCCTAATAGTTTATATACACCGATTTTACACCCTTTATTAGAGACATTCTATAAGTTAGTAGAGAATGATTTGTATACATATTATAATGGGAACAAGCAAGGTAGTAAGAAAGCCAGATATAACTTGACGTACTTACAAAGAAGAGCGATGAATGATTTAATGGGAGATGACACTATAGTAGTTAGACCTTCAGATAAAGGAGGACCTGTGGTGATCTTAGACAAAGAGAGGTATGTTGCCAGTATGAAGAGTATGTTAAGTGATGAAGGGTTTTATGGCGTGATAAGTTTAACTGAAGTATGTACAAAGATATTTCAAGTCTATGATGCTATAGATGATTTATATCAAAGTAAGGTAATTCCGCAGCCCTTGTATATGTATTTAAAAGTAGGTAATCCTAGGCTACCTGAGATTAAGGGTCTCCCGAAGGTACATAAATCATTAGTTGACCCACTGATGCGTCCTATTGTAGCAGGGCAAGGTTGGTTAACAGAACCATGTTCTATATTGGTGGAATTCTTTTTGAGACCATTAGTTGATGAGAATAAATATGTTTTAAGAGATAGTAAACAATTCTTGATTGAGTTATATGACTATATGAAAAATTTAGGTGACTTTGAAGAATTTATTTTAGTAACATTAGATGTGGTAAGCCTGTTTACAGTTATTCCTAATGTGGAAGGTGTAGTTAGGTGCCAGAATTATTTAAAGAAGAATAGTGATTTTGATGAGAGTTTCATAGATGTATTGACTCTATTCATAGAAATAGTGCTTGAAAATAATATTTTTCTTTTTGGAGAGGACATGTATATACAGCTATGGGCACTTCGTGTGCCAATAGCTACACCAATATAGTGATGGCAGATTGGGAACAAGAAGTTTTGTTCCAGATGGATATATTTAGGAATAATGTTGAGTATTATAGGCGTTTTGTGGATGATCTCTTCCTTATTTGGAAGGGAGATGAATCCTCTTTGTTGCAGTTTGAAGAAAAAATTAATAGTGTTACGAGTTATCTTAAGTTTACTATGAATTTTTCTAGGATAGAACTTCCTTTTTTAGATGTGAAGATTACTAGAATGACTAATGGACTTTTGAATACTTCTATATATAGGAAGCCCTGTTTTAGGAATAATTTATTACACAGACGTTCCATGCACCCACGGTATGTGTTTGATAATATTGTAAAAGGGCAGTCATTGAGAGCTTCCAGACTGAATCCATGTACACAGAGGTACTCTTTGGAGATATCGGAACTAAGGGATAGGTTACTGGAGAGAGGGTACAACCTTACTGATATAAATAGGCATATGAAGGAAGTGGAGACATATAGAGATGGAGTAGGAAAACCTTATTTCTCCGAATGGGATGGTTATATGAGGTCGAACCAGAAGGCTACACAAGGAGTGCTTAGAATGCCACTATATTTTACAAGGGATGTAGGTAAGATAACTGACATCATTAAACAGCACTGGCAAGTTCTGAGTTTAGACGATAACTTATATGGGATAGTAGGAGAGGTTCCCAAGTTCACTTTCAAGAACAAACAGAATCTGAAAAGGAAATTATGTAATAAACCATTGGTTCAAAGGCCAATAGCTAATAGAGATGGGAGAAATACGGTTGCTTGTGGTCAATGTAATCAGTGCATGTATGTAGACACTAGAATAAGTTTCCATCATCCAATTACACAGGTTGAATATACCTTTAGGACTGATACAACCTGTATAAGCACCAATATTGTTTATCTTGCCCGATGCGTTTCTTGTGCAGGTTTCTACGTAGGAAAAACGTGTAGACAGCTCAGGGAACGCATACGGGAACATGTATATGCGATTAGGACAGGTGCTGAAAATAATGCTCTAGCAAAGCATATTAAACAAATGGGAGCGGAGCATGAATTTAGTTTTAGTGTAATACAAGAAGTAAAACCTAGTATGAGAGGAGGGGATTTAGATACATATTTGTTAGAGTGTGAACTTAAATGGATTATCAGGCTAAGAGCTGATAAATCCCCTGGTATGAATGATAGGATTCAAATGAAGCCCATACTTAAAAATAAAAGAATATATAGGCCATAAGGTCTGTGGTATTAAATATGTTTTACATGTTTTAAGATGTATGAGTGTTTTAATAAATTATTATTTTAACTGTTAAAGTTTTAGGATTTTTAAATGTATTAAATAGTCATTTGGAATAGCTGTGATGCTGATTGACAAGGCAGTTACACGGACCAATGGTGTGTGAATGAACTGTATTTAAATACCTCCTATTGTAATAGCACATTGTAGTTTGATAAAGCCGAGAAGGTGAAAGCGCTTACTGTGCTAGCGTTTAAATAAAGGATCAAATATTTTTACTGGAGTATTATCTACTGGAGCATTATTTTCGTGGAGAAGAAATTCTTTTTGGAACTTGGAATTACACAGCTTTCGTCTTTAACTGCATATTGATATTTTTTGTACTGTTATTAGTGCTTGGAGTTGCAGGAAAGTTAATCGCTTTGGTGGTGTGTCTGAGTTGGTTTATTTACATAAACTTTTCTGTCTTGCATTTATCAGAAGCAGCTTAAAGTTGAATGTCATTCACATTATCATATCTGTAGCTCTGACTATATCTAGGACTGCTTAAACCATACACTATATTCATAGTATCCACAAAAAACATAAACCATGAATGGTGTACTCAGTAAACTAAATTAAAATAAAAAATATCATACCGTGATATCCAGTTCAGAGTTTTTTATTTATATTCACAGTATGAATTTATACAGTGCTGATTAAGATTTCTGTTTTGATCTACTCATTTGCTTGTAAAACATTTAAATATTGTTCTAACACTTTAGTTCTCATTCTGTAGACTTTTTGACATGACCATAATATCTACAAAATCTACAGACTCTATTAAATGCTTTGCAATGTGCTATCTCATCTAAAACTACATTGTTCAGACTGAGTGTGAATTTTTGCCCACTCATTTATTATTAAGGGTTTTCCTACATTTGTTTTGAGGAATATGTGATTACAGATATGTTTATAAAATTTTGAATACTATGGTTGATGTCTAACTTTGAGGAATGGTGGTACACACTTGGTGTTTTCCCTTTTCCTCCATTGTAGTGTAACTATCAAGTCTTTTTTCATAATTCAGTATCTGGAAAGTGTAACTCCAAATATAAGAAAACATTATGCGTCCTCTTACCTGTCAAGCAGTCACCAGCATATTTGCATTTACTTTTAATCTTTTAAACAGCTTTAGGCTTCATTTTGTCATGCTTCTCACTCACAGCATCGAGTTTATATATATTTTACTCTTCAGTTATACGTTTAGCTAAATATTAGAGAGTTCAAGTAGTCTATACAGATAAATAGTATGCTTCCCTTAACACAGTGTTTTTGGCCTGACAATTTCTGATTCCACACACAGTTCTATTTCTGAGTAAAGAATCACTTTAGTTACCAAACTAAGTCCTGCACTCTGTATTTAAGATCAGTCAGATAAGCATCAATAGACTCATGGACCCCTTGCCATATAATAAAAATAAATTCCATTTGTCTGGTACCTTTTCTTTGGCATACAGCATGCTTTTCATTTATCTTTTAGTACACAAACTGTTCCTCAATTTTTTTTTCTATTATTTCATTCCTTCCTTCTCCCCCCTTTCTCTCTCTAGCAAGGTACAAGGGAGTTAAAGAGTTCACTAGAAGCTTAAGTACACACAAAGTAGTCTGATCCAATAGGCAGCATAAGTCCATTCAATCCAAATACCATTTAATTTGGATAAACTGTGTACCACCTCTGGCCTTGTTCTTTAAGTTCACTAGAAAACTAAGTATACATACAGCAGTTTCATTCAAGTACAATGTTCCTTTTACTTATGTCTCATAAGATCTGTGGCTGTTTATGTTAAGCCACTGTTTTCTCTGTTTCTTGACAAGTTGTCAATCCATTTCATTCACCCTCACTAACGCTCAGAGTCACTCCGCTCCCCTAATGTACATTTATGTTTCAATAGCACCACTCACATATTCCTCTAACTAATACCATCAGTTCCCTCTAGTAGGAAAACAAGCAATACAAGTACTCCCAATATTAACACCCACTCTAATTTACCACCCAAGAGACTCTGACAAATTGTCTTAATCCTTGCCTCCTATAACTATCAAATTACATCTTTACAACCAACCCACTACCTTCCTAACATTTTTTTATCCTAATTTACACCAAAGGTAAAACACAAGTTAAATACGATGCCCCTAACTCAGATTATTTTATTATTCCACCTCAGTCTACTAGCCTTCATCAAAAATTATCAAATCCACCTCCTTCAAATACTTAGGACTTTAACCAATCCTCACAAAGAATATCAACATCTACCCAGCCTGTCATTCTCCATAACACCCTATCTCTACAAACAAACTGCATCTGATTTATTTTTTAATAAATATAAACCAGGAACCTAAAAATACTGACAGAAATAATCCACAACCCAAACCACAATGGAGAAAAAATGCCACTGAATCTGCATTTCCTGCTTCTAGCCACTCCATACAAACTCAAACAGGACCACTACTATGAGTTAAAAGTAAGCACTGCTTAGCTGCATGAAATATAAGGCCGTCCAGGAAACTACTATTGCCAACAATGTAGTATTACACCAAATCTTGAGAAGTAGCTATAAATAACACAACTTGACAACAATAAAAAATAAAGTTTTTATTTAAATCTAAGCATTTCATCTCTCCACAGAAAACAAGACTTCATCAGAGATTAAAAAAAGGAAGCAATGTGGCATCATTAATGGAACGTACCACTTCTTAAAGGTATAGTCACAGATAACCCATTTAAAGCATACAATAATGTAGTACAATCAAGCAATGCCTGTTGAGCTTCAGCATAAATACATCAAAATAAGAAACTTGTAAAAAAATACAATATACAAAATAAATGTATGTATTGCTATATGTAAAATAAAAGCATAAAAAACAAGAATACTCTCAAATAGCTAAGATTTGAGTTTTAAAATAGGCATGATTGAAATCATATCATTTAGCCCAAAGTGGCCAGCTGCATTAAATTTGATCAACCAGGAAATTTCCCTGACTTCCAGCCATAATTATTATTAAAAATAATTGGAAAGTTTTTTAAACAGGATTGATTAATCAGGAGGTGTTACGATGTGGCCCCTTATTATTTTTAAGAAAGACTAGTGCATTAAGAATTATATAGAAAGATTATGGGGAGCCATGGACATCAATTTTAAACACAAAAAAATGGTATAAATAAATGTGGGAGGTGTTTGTTTTGCTGATATGTTTTGGAAGATATTGAGATGGACATTAAAGGGGTAGCTTTCCTGTTAGCTTTTCTCTTGTTTTTATGCTTCTATTTTATGGGTCTATATTAGAACACTGAACATTTGAAATGTTGAATGTTCTAATATCGACCCGTTTTCAGCGAACGTTGAAAATATTGAAGAAACAGAAAACCAATTTTTTTCCTAGGGAAAGAATTCGGTTGTCCGTTTTTGTTGCTTCGGTATTTTCAGCTCTCCGGTGGAAAGTTACGGGTCAGGTTCAAGTAAGTGTGCAATTCTGTGGACATGTGGGTTAAGGAGGGTTAGATGAGTTAGGGTTAGGGCGCTGTTCAGGTAAGTGTGCAATTGTGTGGATGTGAGGGTTAGGGCGGGATAGGTGAGTTAGGGTTAGGGCGTGGGTGAGGTGACTGTGCGATAGTGACGACCTTAGGGTTAGGGTTTGGGTTAAGGTAAGTGGATAGTTAGTGGTGTATGTATAGTTTAGTGTAGGGTTAGGTGTAAGAGTTTAGGTGTATGTGTGTGGATTGCTGTTTGTTTGATGTGCTTGTGTTGTGTGTATGTGTTTTGGAACAGCAAATTTTTTCCCTAGGAAAAAATTCTCTGTTCTGAATGTTTGATGTTTATCATTTTTGATTGATAGGGTTTGATATTAGAACACTCAACATTTTGAATGTTCGGTGTTCTAATATAGACCCTATTTTACATATAGCAGTACATATATGTTTTGTATATTTTGTTTGAAATCACTGGAATAAAAGTTGTAGTTTGGCACTGTGCTGGAGGTTCATTTCTGCATTTACTTTTGTGGCAAGTAGTGTTTTGGTCATAGATATCAAGTTTTAGCTTATTTGCAATTCCACTTTTAGTGAGATACCAGCTCAAACACTGATTCACCAATTATGAGTTTTCAGTGAGGTCTGCATGTACGTTTAAAAATTATTGAAGGTTTTAGCGAAGCCATCTTAAGAAAAAAATTGAAGAAGTCATCAAGAAGTGGACCAATGGAATGAAAACAAAAAATAAGTGTGACAGCTAGATTTGGGACTTTTACTCATTTGCACTTATATCACCCTTTTGCATATTTCTATTTGACACCTCATTAAGGCATTGTGATATTGCTTGCAACTTGCTTTCTTAATCAAATGTCTCACCACTTAATAACGGGCAACATGCAAAATGGCAGAGGATGAGAAACAAGACACAAAGACTGTGTTAAGATACACTGCAACGGAGATGTTAACCATTGTTTGTCACTTATTATTTTCATTTTGACAGTAATATTTTCATAACTGACTGAGTTGTGTTATTAAAGGACCATATTGTGAAATCATTCTGGAAGACAGAAAAAAAACTTTGTCTCTATCAATTTATAATGCAATACACTGGAAATATTGATAACTGGTTGCTAGTAATTGCAAAGTTATACAATATTTCCATATTTATATTAATGCTGTCAAAAAGTCATGTGTCATTGCATGGTACTGGTTAAATATTAACTAATGTTGAGGTACACTGGCACTTGCAATGAACATTTTACAGCTTGAAAGATATTTGGCATTGTTTATATTGCACTTTATGAAAAAAGCATAATGTTTCATATTACTTAAATAACATGAAATGAATGCATCCAAAATGGATCTGCCTACGATTATATGAGAGCTGAAATACTGGTGAATAAATCTGCTGTTAATATGTTGTACTTAAGTTCCAGAGTTTTCAAGATAAGAACATTCACTAGCAAAATGTTAGAGAAAGAAATAAACCTGCATTTTTTGCATTGTTGCATTTTATTATATTGCGATAAAGGTTCCCTATCAGAAGAGCGAACGCTGAAAATAGCGAACCCTCTTCTGTCAAACTGTACAGTTCGAAAGCTGAGAATGTCGAAGTCACAGAACAGAGATTTTTTTCCCAGGGAAAAAATCGCTGGGCCACTCTCGGAACTTCACTGTTTTCTCCATCGTGGTGCGATGTCTAAGTTGGTATATTTAAGTTGGGGGGGGCCACATCGGGCAAAGCCCCCTACTTTATTTTGCTTGTGTGTGTGTGTATATATATATATATATATATATATATATATATATATATATATATATATATATATATATCTTTTTTTTGGTTCAGCAAATTTTTTCCATGGGAAAAAATTCGCTGATCCATGACTTCGACATTTTTAGCTTTCGACCTTTATAGTTCGACAGAATAGCATTCTCTGTTGTGATATAGATGTGCTATAAAGACTTGAATGCATTGACCATTATCACAGTAAAGAAGAGTTTTTACTGAACAAAAGGGTCAGTGTGAATATCAGTGGCACAGGAGGTTGCACACTCACCTTTGGTGCAGAAGGCAGTAGGTTCTGTTCCAACACCAGGTACATGGGTTGCTGACACTGCTATTCAGCATAAGAGGGTTGCTATAATTCTGTGTGTCATCCTTTGGATGAGATGGTAAACCAATGCCCAATCTGTCTGAGTTACTGATAGCTCAGGTGAATGTAAAAGATCCCTCTGCACCTATACAAAGGAGTAGGGGATGTTCCTGTTGCCCTGGCCAAATTTTCCCTAGCAGTAGAAATACCACCTTGGGTTTCCTCTGAAAAGAAGCTAATAGCCCTAGCGGGATTAACCTTGTCAACCAAGGATAAAAAAATGACTATGTTTTTATAAATTGCATTCACTGTTCACAAAATGTTTATATGCATTTGGATGGTGCTTTTTAATTAGAATTTTCAGAAAATTCTCATAAATCGAAACACTCATGAACTGTTATATCCAACAGCTGCTAAGTGTGAATGGTTTCTGACTAAACATACATATCAGAAGAACCATGCAATTTGATGTCAAGTGAAATAAATGTGTGAAATGAAACATTTTCTTTTTTGTAAAAATGTAACACCTATAACTAAACAATGATTACAGATGATCAGATATAGGGAAGTAAAGAGGGTCATACTTTCAGTTTCTTATATCATGACACCTTACTACAGACTGACTGATGGCAAAGTACCACATGACAAATGGTTGGAATTGCCATTAGCTGTCTTAAAGGAAGATACTTTCATTCTTGGATCATGGGTTACAAAAAGATGAAATGTAAACCTCTACTCCAAACTTATCGATATTACAAATATCAACAAACATTAGTATTGTTGAATTTAACAGGTGCAATGGTCTATGGACTGCGACTCAGCTTAGTACTACCAAATAAACTATAATTTAGATCTTTAAAGAAACTGTAACCAATTGCATGTCTGAAGTTTATCGATTGCGGAACTCTGTTGGTTTAGTAGGTGACTAACAAATCCAGTGAGGGGCAGACTTCAGTGTTGAATTTACTGTGAAACTGCATAAAACAAATTATGAACATAACAGTGTCTGTGGAAATAACACCCAGACAGCTTAATCAGTTTGAACAAGATGTGAGAATTTTACCATGAATAATAAGTATTTCTTGAAATACTTTGTTTAGCTGTGAAAAATGTCCCTTAAACCAGAAAGCTATTTGTTTAAACAGACAGATTGCAAAATACCTGGATAATTGGATGGGTAGTTATAAATTTGCCCTGGACTTGAGTGGCATAGCTTCCTTGAGAGGGAGGTACAATCTAGGGTGGGGACTGGTAAGTAGTAATGGTCACAAGACCCAGTAGCCTTGAAAATGTTATGAATAGTAAATTTAATAATGAGAGAAAGTGTGGTTTAGAAAGAAAGAAAGATAGTTAGAGAAATAGTAAAAACAAATCATAATGAAAACTCCAGCAAAGCTAGAACTTCCACTGAGTAACCTCCCAAACCTTTTGAGGTTTGGGAGGTCACTCAGTGGAAGTTCTAGCTTTGCTGGAGTTTTCATTTTGTTTTTACTGATTGGTTTTTCAGTGACCTTCTCACTCATTGTTTTAGTTTGTTGTTTGGGATATTTTTGCAGTGACCCTAATGATATTGGACATCAGCTGGGTATAACAGCCCTGTGTTTCTAATGCTTAGGCAAACACTCTGCTTGTGCTGTGCTGACGAGGTCATAACAAGGATGAAATATGCATAGCCACAGCTAGTGGGGTTTGGCTTTATTGGCCTGAAATTGTCCATTAAAATGATGAAACAAGTCATGGGGATTCAGAATTGCCAATTAGCTGAAACACCTGATGTTCATAAGGATCATTTGCATATATCCCATGTGCCTCTGATACAAGAGGTTTGGGAGGTCACTCAGTGGAAGTTCTAGCTTTGCTGGAGTTTTCATTTTGTTTTTACTGATTGTTTTTTCAGTGACCTTCTCACTCATTGTTTTAAAAACAAATCATGGAATAAAATTAGCCTACAAAACTAGTATTACCAGGGAACAGCTTAGTTGAATATGATTGGCACTGAATGTGCTTAGTATCTGAGAAGGCTTCCTATTGAAATGTTAGCAC
Organism: Protopterus annectens; assembly: GCF_019279795.1. Classification (NCBI taxonomy): domain Eukaryota; kingdom Metazoa; phylum Chordata; order Ceratodontiformes; family Protopteridae; genus Protopterus; species Protopterus annectens. The sequence goes on from NC_056727.1 coordinate 1,203,330,249, forward strand.
TCAAAATGTCGAGTGTTGACAAGCCAAAGAAAAAAAAACACCAGCTACATGAGAAGAGCAAATCTCAAACATCGCTCTTCTCCTTTTAAACTTCTTTTTTTGTTGGGGGGGGGGGCAAGCCTCTACCCCATACTTCCCTAGACTTATATATACCAACTCTAAGAGGGTCATATCTTGGATAAAGGGAATATTTCAAGAAATGACCATCTTAGACTTAGTATTATGTAAGTTTGTTTTCGGCCATTCAGTCTATATGTTTTGTAACTCATTCTAGCAGGTCCTGGCAGTTGAAATAGTTACGACCTGGGCAATGAAAACCATGATGTCACGTGTTCTAAGTTATAAACAGTAATTGAGAATGAGCAAGTTATAATTTTGGTTACCTCAGGACATGATGTATAATGCTAAAATGTGTTAGATGCTGAACTTGCATTATCAATGATTTTTTTCAAGACTTTAAATACATTTTAAAGAAACACTTCTAAAATGACAGAAGTACTAATGCAGAAATATAGATGGAAAAAGTGACCCATAAATTTAGGAAAGTGCTGAGAAAAAAAACTCCTTTACAAAAAGTATGACACAGACCAATTATAACATGAACATTATACAATAATAAATACCATTCCTAACACCATTTGAATATAAGAATAAAATGTGAAAACATAATGGTAATTTTCAAGAGACGTACACTAAGTTGCCTATCCTAGACAGTGGCTCTGCTAAGTCATTGATGAAGGATAAAGTATAAACAATTACAGTAATTAGCAGAAACAGAGTAAGACACACAAGCACTTGACAGGGGCATAATCACATCAAGAGTAACAAAGTAAGTGATGTGAAAAAAGTGCTGTCATGGAAGAACGTATAGAAATTGTGGAAGATAAAAACAGGAAGATGGCAGCAACAGCTAAAAAGCTGTCAAAGATTTTTAATAGATTTTATAAATGTTTGAAAAACACAAGGATGTCCAAAGTAAATCAAATGAAATTCCTCCTAATTTTAATAGAGCTAGAATGATGTAAGGTAGAGGCCAAGGTAAAAAAACTATGGAGCAGGAATCCTGTCTGAACTTGAATGGAGGGAGGGAGCAGCATCCATCTTCCCTATATCAAAGACAGGTAGGTCAGAAGTGTTAATGTATGAGAACTGTAAGGTCTGGAAATCTACTACTGTGTACTCTGCAGTGTCATTACCCAGGAGAGAAGATAGTTTACATTCCTGTCTGCTGGGAGCATCTTACCAGCATACCATCAAAGAACTGAACAAAGCTATGAAATATTTTTGACCATTAACATACATAAAGACCTGATTAGGTCTAAGAGATTGGCATTCACTGTAACATCTACATCCACACCAGCCGTATTTTAGGACACAATAGATCAAGAGTCACAGACAATTCTGAACAATCATTACTAGCTGGAGGTCATGCATACCTCTCAACTGTACAGATTTTCGCAGAATGTCCAGATTTTTGCGACATATTTTTGTTCTGTTTCTCATAAAATTGTGGTTTTCTGGCAAATCATTGGCAAATTATTTAGGGTCAGTGTCAGAAAATAATGACATTTGAGTTTCAGACTTCATACCCTTCAGAAAATCCATGCTAATGCAAAACCTGTTATTCTATCAATATTCTAAGTTTATAAGATCAATATTTAAAAAGTGTCCCTATTTTTTGGTCTTTGTCGCCCCATTATTGGTGGCTTTGTCCAGATTTCTTGCTCTAAGAGGTTGAGAGGTATGGGTCATAGTGACAGAAACTGTAAGCAATCTCAAATGAATTCTAGACATACTAAGAGAATAAGCAGTCAGAGTCAAATAGAGATACATGAATTTTTCAAAGAGGAACTATTACCCTATAGGCAAAATACTGGCCAAAATTGTCCATGGAAATTATCAAATAAAGTGTATGCTAAAGGTATCTAGCCCTAAAAATGTTTCAAAACTGTGATCTGTCTTGAGCTGGTAAATTGTACTTCCACAAGTACTACACCCAACATTACATCCATGGAATAATGCGTTATTACAGAATTAGTCAGTGAAGGAGAACAGGAGGTTCAAAAAGGCAAGACTGTCAAAAGTTATGGCTACAGCAGATGAAATACTGATTCATTCTGAGTAATCTGTAACTATACAATTGTCATGCAATGTTTCACCTTACAGAGCTGTCATCTTTTTAAAGTGCAAGATTCTACATGGTATGAAATAACCAGTGTGTTTTGCTATGTACTTTAAAAAAATAAAAGCAAACACATGCATTTGAAAAAGCAGGTGATAAAAGGAATAGAAAAGTATCATTAGTGTCTACATGGAAAGAGATTTATGCCAGTGAATGGTGATCGGCCATTGTGTTTGATATTTTAGTCCTGTAAAAAGATATTGACAAACAAATGAATAAGATGCAAAGCTACAGCGTTTGAATTCTCCACTTCTACCAACAAATATGTGATGACATGGACCTGACACTGTAAACTAATGTTTGACATGTCAGGAGAATGGGCCTTAAGTCTTAAATCATAAACATTGCATCTTAAATTTAATTTGCACCACTGATGCCAAATAATATGTGAAGGGTGATTGGCCTTAAGAATGTATGGCAAATGTAGACTACCATCTTGGGTTATTACTTTCTGCCACATCTAAATAAGCTGTACCCTGTACAGCTAAGAAACTAAGTTATAATTGCTGGATCCCCAGGATTTTATCTAGTTGTATCTGAGCCCAGTACACAACTTAGACTTAGCTATCTATATATATATATATATATATATATATATATATATATATATAAATGATTGCTACCAAAACATCAAATCTGTTCCATACATTGGGGAAAGGAAGTGCAAGCCATCTGGACTTCACATTCAGTCACAGATTCTTACTCCTTCAGAGATTTAAAAATCCTGCAAACTGCCAACATCGTACTATACTGAAAAATCATTTTAAAGGGTAAAAAATATCATAGTTCATAGATTCATAGGTTCATAGATTAGTACTAAGCTAACTGCCCTTGTGAGCCATTTTAAGCCTAGCCAATTATCCCTTGTGATCAAAAACAGAAATACTCCAAAAACTAAAAAAAAAAAAATCAGCATGAGTAAAATAGCAGACCAGCAATACACATTCCCAATGCAAATACATTACTAACTCTGTGTAAAAAAATAACAATAAAAATAGAAATAGATTAGAGCATGAATCAAGACTGCAACACAAATTGAACGTTTCATAGTAATGAAAGCGCAAACAGATTTTAAGTACCTTGTTTTATCAGTAATAACAAAAGACACCCAGAAAGTAATAAAATAATCTCCTAAATAAAGTGAAAGCATAAACGCCACAAACAGAAAATGAAGAAGTCGAAAGGCATACTTTTATAAATAGATGTCCTGTGCTGTACCATGCTCTGCTGTCATGTATGACTAAAACTGCTACAGGAATTCCAGTCATTAGGTATGATCCAAAAATAGGTGTCATTTAGAGAAACCTGGGTTGTAGGGATGAGGAGGTGGAACCCATGATAAACAAATGCATCAGACAGTTAGTTCTGGAGGAAGGACAAACCTAGGAAGGAATGGTAGGAGACAGAATGGCAGTAGAAGATAGTTGGGCCACTATATGATCTGCAACTTAGATTGTAGCACAGATGGCACAGAATACAGAGTTGATTGAAGGTAAAAAGATGGAGGTAGGAGGCTGCATGCTGGAGGTGGGAGAAAGCATGGACTAACAATCACCATATGTGGTGGTTCTGTCACAGGTGAGGAAGTTGTGGGATGGGTTGGCTGGATTGTAGGCTAAAACCTATGGGAATGAGATGGGAGAATCATGGTCACTTCATTTATTTGGGCCGGAGATAAAGGGCACTATTTGAAGTAGAGAGCACTGGGTTGATTTACACCTCATGGTGGGATGTGAGACACAACTTACTGTAAAGGACTGAAAGGAAGGAGAGAAGAGGAAATCTGGAATAATGATGCTATTAAATGAGTGCCATTTAAAATACTGAATTTTCGTAATGTCAATTACACTCTGTATGTGACCAGAATGTCAGATGTGCATATTATACAATGAATGTGTTTTGCAGATAAGTGGGGGTTTGCAGAGTAGAGGGGTGAGTGTTTGTGTGTGCAAGTAAAAATGTGTGTGGATTAGGGTTAGGATTGGATGTGTTTGACTTTTAGGGTTATTAAGGTAAGGGTTAAGTTAGCTGATAATTATTGAAGTGTGTGTGTGTGTGTGTGTGTGTGTGTGTGTGTGTGTGTGTGTGTGTGTGTGTGTGTGTGTGGTGCCCGAGATACTGTGTATAGTAGTAATGTTACATAAATGGTATTTCCAAGGTCAGATGTAGGGTGGGGGTTATGGGCAGGGTTAGGCTAGAGGGCAGAAGGCATAGTACAGCAGGGGTTCTAACCAGTGTTGGGCAGAAGGACAGAAATCACTTTCATCCTAGATTCAAATGCATTTAAAACAGTGGCAGCTGGTGACTTCAAATCAAAGCTGCAGGAGACAGCTGAATGGGTGGGGTCAATTGGAAGGGGTGTGGCCAATTAGAAAGGGGGGGAGCTATGCTCAAACCCACAAAAACTGTAACTTTAATTAAATACACTGCCCCGAGTGCCAAACTGTCATTATGACAGTCCAATCAAGACAAAATGAAGTGTAGAAGAAAAAAATATTTCAATGCATTGGCTGCATGACAGCTTACTTTATATCTGGATGGAAACAAAAAGGTTGTGAGGCATGAAAAAATAAATTACTTTTTAAATACATTACTGGAATGCCAGTCAAAATCAAGTATAAGAAAAACAAGCAGCACTCAACTCAAACTACTTCTCCTTGCACTGCAGTTCTAATTATAATTTATATTCAGCTTTATTAAAGTACCAAGTAATATACTGAAAGTAGCAATCTCTGTGATACCCCCACTTGTAAAAATGTTTCTTATCCAAAAAAGACCTGCTGCCTGAACAACTATCTACTTGTTTCATGGGAAAAACATGATCAAAGTAAAAAAATGAAACGCAAACAAGAAACAAGCTCAAGACAAATTGCTTAAAGGATTACTGCACAGGTTATGGACCACATACGATAGATTGGCATTCTGTTTCGTTTTCAGGTAAAGCCTGCAAAGATGACTGCAAGTCTCCAACAAATGTAATGAGCTTCTTAAAATAATGTAATCCTGTCCTTTATTACAAATACTGTCATATGCATTTCAATACCCAAGGCTTATACTTTATCTAGTTATGTAAGTATTCTCTGCATGGCAACAACAGAAAGGCTTTCAGTGTTGGCATTTCTTTAACCGTATGCTTAGTAAAGCTTACTTGCATCTTACAATCTCAGACAAGCTTACCTGGTGGTCATTAAAGCACTGCTACTTAAACATAGAGCAAAAGGCACTTTCTGAATAATAATAAGCATAAATCAACAGTATAAAATATGACAGAAACCAAAACATTCTGCAAAATCAAGGACAGATGAATAGCCACTGTAGTACTTGTGTCTACTTTGGATGGGGGGATACTCTGCACATTTATACTGCATAATTGCTCCTTGCCTTGCTTGGATACATCCAGAGTTACTACATGGGAGAGTGGGGTACAACAAGTATGTCACAATTTGAAATATCTCTGGCTGACTGTGATGGCCCTGACACATTTGTCATACCTCTCAACCTCAGTGCAAGACATCTGGACAAAGCCATACATAGAAGTGGGACAAAGGCCCAAAGATACAGACATTTTTTTTAAATATTGCTCTTATAAACTTAGAAAGATAATAGAATAGTAGGTCTTGCATTAGTATGAATTTTCTGAAGGGTATGAAATCTGAAACTCAAATGTCTGTCATTATTTTCTAATTTCAGTCTTTAATGATTTGCCACTAATTTGCCAAAAAAACACAATTTTATGAAAAATGGACCAAAAATGTGATGCAAAAAATATAAAATAGCCACACAATACAGCTAGGAACCTGTCAAAGAAGGGACACTGTTTTAATATTAGTACTGCTAACTTGAGCAGCTGACAAAATAAAAGAATCTACATGCATTTCTGAAATAAAAGTAATCTATAACTCTGATCATTACAGTTTTTTTATTAATTGTAAACCCTCCACATTTTCTTCCAAAATTGCCATTTTGCGGAGGGATTATTAGGGTAAGAGTAACGTTTTGAGCCAAAATCAGGGACAGTTGAGAGGTTTGGATATGCCTAATTCTATAAAGCAATTTATTTGCACATACCTCTCAACCTGTTAATGCAGGAAATCTGGACAAGGTCAAATATATTGGGGTAGCATATAAACAGTACTAAAAATTGCTCCTGTATAAACTGAGATAGTTGATAGAATATAACAGGTCTTGCTTTAGCATGCATTTTTCTGAAGGTTATGAACTCTGAAACTCAGTGTCTGTCATTATTTAGTGACTTAATTCCTAAAGGATTTGTCAGAAAACCACAAATTTTATGAAGAACAAACCAAAAATAAGAAGCAAATATCTATCCATTCTGTGAAAATCTGGACAGTTGATATAGTTCAGCCGGGGATGTCTTTGAGTTTGCCACCCTTCCCCCTCACAAAATCATGGTCAAATGGAGCCTCCCCCTTGCAGCCATTCCAATGAACCATTACTTGGCTATTTCACCCCATTTACCATAAACACTAATGTGCATACTGCTTTACTTCTACGATGATTTAGACTTCATTTGAAAGTTTTATTTTGCATTTTACAGCACAAACACTAAGACATCTGCTAAACAAAGCAATGCAGTCTCACAATGAAAACAGACTTGGACTTAAAACTTCTCTGCCCTTGAAACTCATAGGTTCATAGGTTCATAGGCAGATACTAGGCTATCTGCCCTAGGGCATTTATAAGCCTAGCCAGAGTGTATTTGGCTTCCGCCTCCCTATTAGATTAACCTACTGTGCCTCTGTAAAGTAAGTCACAGAAGGTACCCTTTTAAGATTAGTTTACTGTGCCTCTGTCTAGCAGGGACACAGAAGAGATCTCAGGGGTGAATTTGCGATTTGCCATCCACGCGTCCAGATTTTGCTTGAAGAGGGTCAGCGAGAGGCTATGTCTAACATGAATTGGGATTCTATTCCAGAGTGAGGGGAGCCTCTGGGAAATGAATCTGTCCCTCCAGCATGTCCTATTTATTTTCGTGCTGAGGTTTAGGTCCCTGGAGTGTGTAGCTCTAAGGAACTTGGATTTTTTGAGGTGGAGCATGTCCATTAATTCTGGGTTTGACATGGCTTTGTACGTCAGGCATAGATCACCTCTGAGTAGGCGGTAAGCAACTGAGTAGAGCTGGAGTTTCTTTAGTCAAGCTGCATAGGACATCTGTTTGTAGCCCATGATCCTCTTGGTGAGGTACTTTTGGGGTCTCTCCAGTTGATGCAGGTGTCGGGTAAGGTACATCCCAAAAGGGGTATTGTATTCAATTATGGGCCTGATGAGTGACGAGTAGAGGGGCACAATGACCTCTCCTGATCTAGATGTGAACCCTTTCGTGATAAGGTGGGCTATATAGAAGGTCTTTCTAACCACTTTGGCAACGTGATTATCAAAGGAGAGATTACTATCTACATTGGTGCCCAAATCTCTAATTACTTCTTCCGTACTTAATGGATTACCACTTATGTGGTAATTTGTGGGCACCTTGTTTTTCCCAAAGGGGATGACTATGCACTTTTTAGCATTTAGCTTGAGGCCGTGGCTCTGGCACTAAGCATCCGTCTCTGTGAGATCCTTTTGGAGGATGCTTATGTCAGCTGGAGATTTGATTATGGCCCCCAGTTTGCAGTCATCTGGGAACTTTGTCGGCCATAATCCCCCATGTTAGCCTGAACCTCAGAGAAGTATATACTGAACAAGAGAGGTCCCAGAACTGAGCCCTGTGGGACACCACTTGTAACTGGTTTGGATTCAGACATGGCACCTGCGATTCTGACCATGTGGGTTCTATCTCTGAGTCAATTTGCAACCCATCTTGTGATATAGGGGTTGATATTTAAGCTGGTAAGCTTATTTATGATGCCCAAGTGGGGTATTGCGTCGAAGGCTTTTGCGAGGTCCAGGTAGGCTGTGTGGACTACCTTGCCCTCATCTATGGCTTTGGTAACTGTTTCAAAGAAATCAACTAGGTTTAAGAGGCAAGATCTGCCCTTAACAAAGCCGAATTGGGTAGGGTCCAGTGTCTGGAGGCTCCCAATGTCTTTGTTTATGAGTTCCATGAGAATACGCTCCATAGCTTTACAGACCAGACTAGTCAGGCTTATGGGGTGATAGTTTCCGGGGTCCGTTGTGGCACCACCTTTGTGGAGTGGGACCACTGTAGCTGTACGCCATTCTTTGGGTACATATCCTGTAGTAAGGCTAAGTTTGAACAGTGAATTAATGTGAGGGTTCAGTTCTTCTTGGAGCTCGTGTAAGACACAGCCTGGGACACCGTCCGGTCCCATAGATGCTGTGTTTTTTGCTTTGGAGAGGGCAGCTTTCACCTGTGCATCTGTGATGTCAGGGAGGTTACATTCAGTTGGGATAGGCATTTGCTCCTTTGGGGATGGGAAAGGGGGGGAGAAGTTTGAGCTGAATCTGTCTGCCAGGATGTTGGCTATGTCTGTAGGTTCGGTATATTTTGCACCGTTATGCAACAATTCAGAGCATATCTGGGAATTTCTGCCCATGTTCCTGACATAACTACAGAAGGCCTTGTGATTATCTTTAGTGTCTAGGGCAATATTTCTTTCAAAGCTGGCCTTTGATGATTTTATGAGGGATCGAAGTTTCTTGCTAATACTGATCAGAGATGCCTTCCCTTTTTGGGATTTTGCTCTGTCATGTAGTAGCTTCCTCCTTCTGTTGTATAGCTTATTTATGGCCGGGGTCCACCAGACCAGTCTCCTGTTTTTGGAGGAGTGAGTCTTGGTTTTATTTGGGATAGCACGATCCATGCATTCCTGCAGGTGCTCATAGAATGCATTTGTAAAGGATTCTGCGGATTGGGCTGTATTATCCTTTGGCCCAGGGGCTTTGAAGGATTCCACCTCAGTCTTGAGAAGTGCAAAGTTGGCTTTTGAGAAATTCTTTACAGTGATTTCCTTGGCTGGGGTGGGGACAGGATATGGATGTCCAGGGAAATTTGTTTATGGTCTGATCTTACCAATGAGGGGTTTACCTCTGGTGTGGAACATAGAGTCCCCATGTTGGTGATGACCAGGTCCAATATGTTGTTCCCTCTTGTGGGAGTGGTGACCAGTTGTTCCATTGCGTTAGAGTTTATAAATTCAAGGAACCATTTGGCGAGGGTGTTTGGGCTTGAGTAGTTTTCCCAGTCAATGCTTAGGTAGTTGAAGTCACCCAATAACATAGTGTTTGGAGAGACCTTCATATTCTCCAGTGTTCTCAGGAATGCCAAGTGGGGTTCCTGTAATAGGGAGGGTGTTCTGTAGCAGGCTACAAACTGAAAGGCAGTTTTGCCCGCTGTTAGTTGCACATGGATGATTTCTGATGCTTCGTGCAGTGCCACTAACCTGGAGGTGTAGGTATCTTTGATGAATATAGATACTCCCCCTCATTTTGTGCTTCAGTCCGAGTTTTGGGGCCAAAATGCATGGTATGAGTTATAACCTGGTAGTGCTGGGGTGCTCTCAGGAGCCTTGAACCAGGTTTCTGTTACTGCACAGACATCGATTTTCTCCATACTGAGGAGAGCCTTGAGTGTGTGCATCTTGAGGTTTAGACTTCTGGCATTGAGTAGCATTCCCTTTAGTTTTTTATCCCTGGGTTGTCTATGGAGGTGGGTTTGTCCTTTGAGCCGTGCCTAAAAAAGGCACTATAGGGTTGGCAAGATCCTTGGCCAGTATACGAAAGCCTAAGGGTGACAGGTGCAAGCCATCCCTAGCGAAGCAACGTGGCTTGTCGAGCATGTCATCCCAGGCTGACAGACACTGGAACCACTTTGAATGACACCAATACTTTAGCCAATTGTTGAAACTGATCATTTTGTCTTTATACTGTGGCATCATTCTTGGTGAGGGCAAGATGCTACTCAAGGTCAGGGTCATACCAGCCTGGGCTACATGGTCAGAGAGCTCCTCTATGTCTCTTTTCATGTAGTCCAGGGAGGTACATCTCAGGTCATTCACACCGGCATGGACAATAACGGAGTCATACTTGTACTTGCTTTGGAGTGACCTGAGTGCTTGTGTTATGTGGTGGATCCTGGCACCCGACAGGCAGCTTAGAGTGACCTTCTCCTTGTTCAGTCTGGTGAGCGGGACGTCAGTGTGCCGGACAATAGAGTCCCCTATAACAAGTGTGTTTGGTGTGTTATTTGGCCTTAAGGGCTGTGACTGTGAGGCACACTGATTTTGTGAGATATGTGATTCGTGGATATTGTTGAGGGGTGGCTGTTGCTTGGATATCTGCTTAGGAGGTCTTTGCTGTTTAGGCAGATTTTTATTTAGAGCCTCTGATTTGTGTGTTTATGTGTTGGGTATGCAGATGCAATAGGTCTGTGTGAGACTGGATTTGTGGTGTGGGTGGTTACATTTTCCTCCTGACTGACTGTGCCAGTCTTGGGTTGAGAGAGTTCTGCCTCCAGTTTGGCTGTGTAACCGCATTTCTCACATGCATTAGAGTTTGTTGGAAGGAGAAGAGGGTTGTCTGTGTACATAAGGCAATTGTAACATTGCCTCAAAATTCCCAGATTCACCAGCTGGACTGGAGAGTAACCTTGAAACTGACCATTGGACATACCAGATTAGTATAGGGAACTGTTTTTTTACAGATCAGATTAGGGAAGGGAACTGATTTTTCCCTTTATCAGGAAGGACCAATTGGGAGCCTAATACTTATGAGATGTCAAGGAGAGTGTAGTGCTTTAGTTAGTTAGTGTTTCCTTATAAGAGCTGAGCAAGTGCAGGGCTTTAGAAAGAGAACAGAGTGATTACTTTGAGAGTTTGAACAGTTCTAAGGGAAAAAGTGAAGAGCAGACTTTGTGGAGCCTGGAATAGTTTAAACCTGTTTAGGCGGCGCTGCCCGATGCTGCTCAGTGCGCAAAACCTCAAAAAAAGAGAGTTGTAGGGTTTTAAGAGAGAGATCAAGGAGTTTAGAATTGACCCAAAATGGCCAATAAAACTACAGCTTCTAGGTAGTAACTAATCCTCCAGGGACAGGCAGGCTGTTCAGTGTTAACCACTCCCACTTGTGAACACAGAGACCTTCCTTTAGCCCAAGCAAGCACTGGCCTTCTAGAAACTTCCAAACAGTTCAGAACAGCAAATCTGTAACTGAACTTTCTTAACTTTCAGAAAGTGGGAAAAAAGCAAGATTTTTTTGTTTTGTTTTTTTTTTTCTTTTTGTTGTAGTTTAAAGGTAGCAGAGATACACAAGCAGCAAAATAATCACAACAGTGCAATAAATGACCCCACACTTGAGTGCTAGGCCAAAATCAGGTAAAATGTAGTTTTTAGAGAAAAAAATGATTTTAAATTAAGTGCAACACAGGAAATGCAGTAAACAGGCTCTAGATGTGTTCTTTTTTTTTTAAAACAAGTTTATTGTTTTAACATACAAGAGAAATATCATAACAATTTTATACAAATAATTAAAAATAGGTATTATTATAATATTCAACAAAAAAACTAAAGTATTTACAAAGACATCCACTACAATCAGATCAATTAATTAAACTAAAATACTGTGCTATTGAAATTAGAATTTTTTTAACAAATTTTGTAAATTATCCCATACAATAAAATGTGATGTTTTTCTAGTTGTTCTCATTCTAATTGTGCTTATTTCCATATGACACATTATATTCATAACATTTTAAATTCATTGAACGAAGGAGGTGTATCTGAAATCCAATTTCTAGTTATTATTTTCCTAGCCACTGCTAGGATAGACCATAACAAGGGAAGCTTAATCTTTTAACACATTGAGGTACAGGTGTGTTGAATAATATAAGAGACTTAGAAATAATGAAATTATCTGTAAAAGAGCCTGCAAAATTCATTAATTGACTTCCAGTATTCTTTCAACTTCATACAGTCATAAAACATATGAGCCCAGTCAGCATTAATTTCTACATTACATCTCTTACATAGATTATCTTTATTATTAATTTTATTCATCATCAAAGGTGTATAAAAGATCTATGTAAAATGTCCATGTATAAAGTCTCCAGACAATGGAAGATGTAGTTCTATAAGCAGATTCCAATATATATTGTTTATCTTGTTGAGTTGGTGGGTCCCCATTAATAGAGGTGAAATAATTCCAGTATGAATCTACATTGTAAAAGTTTCTTGTCTGATAATTTTATGTATATATGAAAGTTTACCTTTATCAGAAACTTTATGCTGTAAATTTATTATCAAGTAATCAATCAGTTTTGGAATAGATTCTTTAACTGTTATAGACATTAGATCTATTCTATCAATGAGATGTTGTCTAAAGATCTGAACCTCTAACCAGCAAGTTTCTCTTAGATCAAATTCTTGTTTTAAGAAATCTAGATTTTTAACTTTATTATCAGATATCAGCTGATACCAGTACTTTAGATTATTATCTATAGCTAAATGAGCTCCTTCAGAAATAGATGACATAAGCATACCCTGAGTATAAATTATACGGCATACAATAAAATTCCATTCCCTATACTTAGGGTGCATGAATATAAAGTTACGACAACTAATAATAATATTTAATGGGTAACAGACCATATGTTTAGGTGTAATAGGTGAAGTACAAATTTCCTTTAGCAACCACAACATGGAGTTATTTATAATCATATTTTTATGTGTTAAGGAGATTTTCATGAAGTGCATACTAATTAGCTCCCAATAATCTTTCCATTTTGCGACATATGACCGATCTATTAATAAAGTAATAACTTTTATAATAGAAGAGATAATATATAAATTAAAGTCTGGAAAAGAAATACCCCCTTGAGACCAGCTATTAGTATGTTTCTTTAATGCAATCCTAGGTCTATTAGGTGCCCATAAGAAATTTAACATTAGTGTATTCAGTTTCTTGATAGTTATTTTTGTAGGTGAAAGTATTATTGATTGTATTAAGTATAAAATCTTGGGGAATATTATCATTTTAATAATTGTAAGTCTCTCCTCCATAGTAAAAAACATATTATTCCAGGTATTAAAAAGATTTTGTATATTAAGAAAACAGGTATTATAGTTATTATATATAATAGATTTAATATCTTTAGATAGTATTATACCTAAATAAGTTATATGACCTGAGTTGGGTACATATTTAGTAAAATCACTAATGAGAGTATTTTTTCGTGTATATATAGGTAGTATTTTAGTTTTTCTTCATTGAATATTAAACCAGAAATACTTTTAAAATTCATCATTTTATCAAATAAAGACTGCATAGAAGAATTAGATCCTGCTGATGTAATTAGAACATCATCTGCAAAAAGTTGAATTTTTGATGTTGTATTTTCTTCTATTTCAAAACCTTCTATGTCAGTACTGTTTCTAATCAAATTAGCCCAAGGCTCCATTACTAAAGTGAATAATAGTGGAGAAAGTGGACATCCTTGCTTTGTACCTTTAAGAATGGGTATTTTTTGTGAAACATATGTTCCTACCTTAATATAAGCCAGCGTTCCTTTGTATAAATGCTCAATTAAATTTACAAATGCATCAGAGAAATTTGTGCACTTCAGTAAGGTAAACTGAATCAAATGCTGAACCTATATCAAGACTAATAAGTGTTAAATCTTTCTTTTTCCTATTTGCAAAATCAATTAATGTTAAAGTTCTTCTTATATTATCAAAAGTATTTCTATTTACAATGAAGCCCGTCTGATCTATGTCTATAATGCCGGGGATAATTGTCTTCAATCTATCAGCAAAAATACTCATAAACATTTTATAATCAACATTAAGTAATGAGATGGGTCGATATGAAGAACATCTAGTTGGATCTTTATTAGGTTTTAAAATTGGTGAAATAAATGTATATTGCCAAGATGGGGGGGTTATTAACTCAGTTTGGGCCAGAATAAAAACCTTATGTATTAATGACTATGTAGTTTTAGAAAGGATTTTATATATCTCTGGTATAATACCATCATTACCCGGTGCTTTGTTTGATTTAAGCTTATTTATTTGTGTAATAACTTCTGTATATGAAATACTCTTGTCCAATAGTTTAATCTGTTGTTTATTAAGCTTTTTATTCATGTTTGTGGTTATAAACTCCTTTATTTTATCTTTAGGTTCCATGTTAATGTTGTTAT